>NW_008615477.1:173820-206075 GCF_000691845.1 Merops nubicus
ACCTGTAGCATTACCTTGGGTTGCTGTGACCCAAGTGCAGGACCCGTCACTTGGTTTTGCTGAACCTCATCCCATGGACCTCATCCCATCAACCCAGCCAGCCCAGATCCCTCTGAAGTGCCTTCTTACTCCCAAGTTTATCTAAGCTCCCACCCAGCTTTGTATCATCCCCAGACTTACTGAGGGTGCACTTGATCCACCTTGGGTTGCTGTGACCCAAGTGCAGGACCCGTCACTTGGTTTTGCTGAACCTCATCCCATGGACCTCATCCCATCAACCCAGCCAGCCCAGATCCCTCTGAAGTGCCTTCTTACTCCCAAGTTTATCTAAGCTCCCACCCAGCTTTGTATCATCCCCAGACTTACTGAGGGTGCACTTGATCCCCCCCCAATCCAGATCACTAATAAAGATACTAAACAAAACAGGTCCCAGTACTGAGCCCTGGGTAAATGGAAAAAAAAAAAAAAAACAACTTTCTTTGCTTCCTCCATTTAGAGAGAACTGGATAGTGCCTGACAAAATAAAAGCATTCAGCTCAGTCTCTAAGGAAAGTAAAGCAGCTCTAGCTTTCCAGTTCACATTTCTACCCAATGCAGAAAGGAACAGAAATAAAATATTTTGTCTCCATGCCCTACAGGAATGTAGCAATTTTGTGTAAGGGATACAAGGGATCAAAAATGCTCTTGTCATTACTCTTTGGGGTACAGATGGCCATTTCTTGACTCAGTTCCTTTTTTTGCCAGTATATCACTGGCAATCTTTTTGCAGCACTTCTGCACTGCTACTCATTTTTCTTATACTGGCTTTAAACACTTAATTTTCAGTGTGGTGGTACTTTCTTTTAAATATTCTTTGCTAGTGTTCTCTCTAAGTAATGAAACACTGGCATTGGTGGTACTTTCTTTTAAATATTCTTTGCTAGTGTTCTCTCTAAGTAATGAAACACTGGCATTGGTAGGTGCCTGGAAAGGTAACAGCCCAAACTGAACCCAGACTGCAGCAGTCCACTACTTCTGTTGCAGTGAATCTGCGTCTCCCTTGCGGTCATCAGAACAGCATTTTGCTTTAGTCCACCTAAGGATCTGGTCCTCAGCTCATATCTTAGATAAAGGCTCACTGTCGGTATCTTCCTGGACTAATGAAAATCTCATTTGGTTTGTGTTGTGAGATTCCATTTCTTAAATATCAGCTCAAGCTGAGGACAGGGTGCAGTGGGAACATGGAGCATCCTCTGTGCTGCAGAACCCCAGGCCAAGGCAGGACATAGTCCAAGCCTAGTGCATCATGGCTGATTAGGGATCCTGACTGGACCTCTTATAAAAAAAAAAAACAGCTAAGGAAGGAATTGGGCAAAATATGTCAGAAGCTTAAGGGGGTGGGGAGGAGAAGGAATGAAAGAATAGAAAATTAAGTTTGGTAATAGCGCAGACAAAGATAAAGGAGCAAAGACAACGGTGAGTCAGGTTTGCTGTGAGTGAAAATTACCTTGAAAATAATTAAGAGGTCATTACAGATTAGAAAAAGAGCACATTTTAAAGATCACACTCACTTTGGTTTGGGAGATTCTTGTTTTGATGAAAGAGAGAGTAATAAGAGGAAAATGATTCAACATCTGATTTATTAATAAACTGAAGCTAATCACCAACCCAACTAAACAGCTTGTAGTTCGGTTGGGGGTCCTCTATAATACTACTGTAAAAATAAGAAGGGGTATTTGGGAGTTATACTTCAGTCCCCCAACTCCTAATTATCCTTGTACCTCGACTATCTGTGCAGCAGAGCACTCCAATATGGGCACATACAGTCGTCTCCACCTTGGGGGCTCGACAGCAGCTGACACGAAGGCAGCAGGACACCCCTCTCTCTGCAGGGCATGTAGTCCTTGTGCTTTCCAACCATCATTAGAAGCCTATTTAGACATCAGCAAGATGGTTAAAGATTTGAAGGTCTGCTTGTCAGGATATAAAGGCCCAGATTGAAAGGATCAGGCTCTTTCTGAATGTGAGGTACTGTGCACACAATGTTGTATCAGTCAGAAAACTGAAGGTTGGTTAATAATAATTACAGTAACTTGGTGAAAAAAATATGCAAGGCACAGGTAAAACTGCCTTTCTACCTCACCCTTTATCTCCAGTTTATACTCTCAAGAGCAGTCGGCTCCCTCAGAGTGCTAAAATTTTCATAGGACGAGAACCACAACATGTCAGCCATACAGATCAGGATGCCAAAGGTGAGAAAAAAAGAAATGGTAATGGATTAGACAGCAGATGACAAGAAATCTCCAAGGGACCTATTACTCCTCTGCTGGCTGGCCTACAAGGAGGTTTGCACTGCTGTTACATCCAAGGGCAGCCAAATAATGCCCAGTCCAGCAGCCCCTGCCAGATCCTCTCCTTCCTCCACCGATGCACCAGGCTGCCCAGGAGCCACCGAGCCATTATTTTCCTGCAGGGATCACACAACACCCTTGGCAGGCAGCTCCAGTACTGCTCCCACAAAAACCATACCTTGGTCTTCCAGACACCTGTACCACCAGGTTACCTCAAACATGAATCTGCTTAACCCACTTAAAAATAAAAATAATTGCCTGTTTTACAAGAAGAAACTCTGTCCTAAGCTTAATAGGAAGGTTCTAGAGGCAGGGTTTGAGCAGGGATTCCTCCAGCCCCTGCTAGGATTTCAAACATAGTAACACTTATGCTCAAAGATAATAAACTCTCCAAAGCAGGCACTCTGTCTTCCTGCACTAAGAATAATACTCTGAACATCTCAGAGATTATCTAGCACTATGAACACCCTTATTAACAATCTATATTAAGTAATTTGGACATTAGGTTTTGTCCATTTTATAAAGAAAATTGCATTTTTTGAATTAAAAGGATCTAGGTAGGCTAAAATCCTTTTCAAGGTTTCCATTGGGTAACTCTATCATAAATAATAGATAGAAATGAAAAGCCTTTGCTTTCCAGATAGGCCAGATGAGGTATTGGCCTCAAAAGCAATCAGGATCTCCAGCAAAAGCCCAGACTCTGGCACTGGAAACCCAAGGAAAGAGTAAACCTTTGTCATGTGCATTTAAACATTTCCATTCATAACTTCTGAATAAAAGAAACTTGGTTTGGATTTTTTTGATCCCCTCTTTATTTGCAAGAGGTGCAGCCTTCATTTATCTTTTTAAGAATTTGGAAAGACTGTGAATATTGTCCTGAGCCCTACATCCCTGCTGTTCATAATCAACAGACAGGAGGAGGACTACAATTCTGAGTTCTTCCAAGAGTGAAGATGTTCCCTACCTCCTATAAAAGAGGACAAGACAAGATTCTGCCCTACCACTAAAACCTTCCCACACTGAAACTAGAGTTGTAGCACATTTCAAAATATTTATTATGCTGCCTTGCTGTTTTTGTTGGTCCTTCACCTTGTTTCTTGCATACTATGTGCTCACTCTCTGCAGCCTGCAGAATGCTCCTCCTCTTTTCTAAGCCTTGGAGTAATCTGGCATTTTCAGCTATGAAGGTTGCCTTCAGACTTTCCTGTTTCTGAAACTGATATATTCTCAATAGTCACATTTACTTTTTTACACCCTTCTGACTTTTCTCCTTGATTTCATTCCTCCCCCTCCCTTCCACGGGATCTGCTTTTATATGGATGACATTTGTGGATTCAAGAAATCCTCAGTTGCTTTGGTGCATGGAAACAAGTAACCTATCTGTAAGGACCACAAGCCATTTCCTCCATTAGAAGTATAAATTTACATTTCAAGCAAAGTTGTCTCTCCCTTCAAGGCAGGCAGGAGACACCATAATACATAGTGGCCACAATAACTGATCATTTGTTCTCCTTTCTTATCCTTGACTCAAACATGCACTTACTAGAACTTCAACTGCACTTACTAGAACTTAAACTCCCAGTAGGAATATTCCGATTAACTACTCTCTCTATATATTACTCAGATGTTTGCTGTTGCAGCATTTAAACTTGATCAGTCCTTTCCTTAAATATCTTAGCAAACCCACTAAAGTAAAACTCAAATATTAGATCCAGGTCTCCTATCTCAGACAAAACTTTCACAAATCAAAGCTGAACTCCTAAACTGGGTCACAGGAGACCGACATGACACAACCCATCTCCAAACAAAGGTCAACTTAATCTGAAAAATTCCTATTGTTACCATCAAGAATGGGGATTTTTGGACTTGATGTATGTTCATTTGTTTAATTCATAATAGATTTTGCAATGAAAATTGCTTTATCAAGGCTAGAATATCCTGTAAGAATCATCTGCAATAACTCAGATCAGAAATTCAATGATTGTATGTAAGAATTTTAAAAATTGTATTTAGAATTTAACTGTAATACAATTCAGACAAAAGGAACGTAACCCTGCCAGATGGAACTTGAGCTGAATTCATGTAAACTGACACAACCTGTCTTGCAAAAATGATTTTAAAAAGCAAGTCAGTGCTCTTCCTTCAACACTGCCAACTTGCACAACAGTCATGTACACTGCAAATCTCTAGCCATTACAATCCACTTTAAATCACAGCAGTTTTGAGCCACTCAATTATCATTTTACCTCCTCGTTATTAAAGTGTGCTACCTCTATCTTAATTTATTATTCACATACATACTCTAGAATCTTGCTTATTCCCTTTGGAAATCATCACCTTCACTGAGAAACTCATCCACGATAGATAACAGCTCTGTTAGCATTTAGTAATCCAGATCAGATTATTAGATTAGGACTGAACGTGCCTTATTATAATAAAACAAAAATCTATTCCAAACAGAGTGCACATAAGTCCTACTTTAGAAAATAAATGAATGCAACTCATCTTTGAGTACATCACTCAATAGAAAAAACTTTAGCTGGAGAACAGAACTTCCTTCATGAGCCAGGAGAAATAAACACTGCAGAAGTGGATGCCAGCATTCAGACTGCAGCCTTTCCCCATCCTCCTGCACTTTCTCTCTGCATCTCATGGTGCTGACCCAGGAGATAGATCTGAAGGAACACTTCAGACTTTGATCAGGTAACTACAGAAGTTTGAGCACCTAGCAAGTGTTTATACAAAGAGCAGCAGATGGCATGTCTACCTTTCAGCCCAGGCACACAAGCTGTCCTTCACCCTGCTGCCTTGTAAACTCTTCATGGCTACTCCAGTAGCAAGCAGCTCAGTATAGACTGCAAAATCCTGCAAAGAGCAAGACAAACTAGCCTGCATTGGAGCTGCATCTTCTCTTGAACCCATCAACAAGGCCCTGCTAGGACCTCCATGCTGCCTTTCCTGGTGAGCTTATATATCTTACTCACCCTGTACTGAAAATCAGAGACTTGCCAACCTGATGTGACTTCAGTACAGACCTATTCTTAATTTTCTTGGAATCCCTGCTAGCCAGCCAGATAACTTTTCTATTTGAATGCATTTTATAAAACTTCATGCTTTACAGCTTCATTTGGATGGTTCAGAACTTTCTATTCTTCTCCTTGTAATTCTGCTGGAATCTTACACAGAAATTGAAACCAGACTTGACAAAATATTTCAACTGTCTGTTAAACATCATGAAAAGATAAGTGTATCTCAGACCTCAAGAGCTGACAAAGTCATTGTTTAATGTGTTTAGATATAAAGCTAAAAGAAATTTGATAACAGCAATAAGCCAGTTCCAAGAATATCTTTACCACAAAATAATTACACCCCAACCAGATTAGAGGTAATCAGCCACACTGTGTCTCAGTGCACCTCAGGGGATGATTATCTTACCATAACAACACCCCCCGTGGTGTTTCATTGCTTAAATGTGTTCTGATAAAACAACACAGCTCTAAAGTTTGTGTAGCTGCTTGTGTCAGCAGACAAGCATGAAAGTTATACTCATAGTATATTTTCTTCTCCAAGTGACTTTGTAGTCCAAAAAATTTAAATCTCATTGGAAATGTACAAACATACCCATTACAAAAATATGTTCAGCATTTAGATATCAAGATAAATAATCAAAATTAGGACACTGAAATTTATGTTGGCCAGCTGTACTTTATTCATGCTGCTACAACTTTGTCATCATTTTAATGTTATTTAAATATGGATTTTTTCTTAATGTGTTTATGAATTGTTAGAAAAAAAAATAAGTTTTATAGCAGATTATGAGCCACACAGAAAATTATTTATTTACTTAAATGACCACAAAATAAAGTAATAAATCTTAGTCTCTCAGATAAATGAAACTATTATGCCTGATTGAATGTATTTATTTATACTAATAAAAAATAATATCTCCACAGGTATTACTCTACTATTATTTGTTATGTGTTGTCAGTGTGTTAGGTAAAATATAAAATCAATAAAAATGTATGACACAGGAGCTCCACAGCACTATTCTACACAGTATAGCAGAATCCATATGGTGCTGTAACATGTTTTCTGAAATCTGTGCATGGCAACTGAGAGCACAGGCCAGCTTTGATGGTGGAACATCACTGGTCCCATGCTGGGTTGCTGATCTGTCACACCCAGTGTCCCACATGCAGTAATCAGGGGTAAGTGAGATTGTCTGTCACTTATTACAGACAGATCTAGTGGTGACAGTTTACCTGTTCTACAGATAATTCACGTGATCCCCATGATCAAACCAAACTCTCCCAGTTCCTTTACTTGAATTTAACATTGGCACTTGGGTTGGTGGTCTAAACTTAAGAAAAAGTCAACTTATTCTGAGCACAGGAGAAGCCTTGGAATTGTAGAGGCACACTGAGTGCAAACAATAAATTACAAATGAAAAGATATTTATCAAGAGCAGCTAGTACTCGGAGAAAGATCATGTTTTGGTCTTCTTGACCTTTCTGAAGACTGGCTTTCTGGCTTATTACTAAAAGCTTTGAAGACTATTATAAATGGTTGACTCAGCTATTCTAGAAATTAATTATGCAGACTATAAAAGGAACTTAACTGACCTCATATACTACCATCTTGTGAATGACTATTTTGCTTTGAATTAAAAGTCAAAGGGAAATTAAAATGGATACCTTTATGGCTGCTTTAAGGAATTTTAAACCCATAACTAAAAAAAAAAAAATTATAAAAATTTGCCTTTTTATAGCACATTACTCAAGAAGATCAAAAAACAGCTAATGTATGGGATCCCCATTCTACCGGTAAGCAAATTGGGGCATGGAAATAAGCAAATCCACCCAGAAAACTTACTGCCTTTTATAAACAAACTTCTTCCATTTATGCATCCCAAGACTATGTTCCATTACTGTTTAATACACCATGTCATTTTTACACTGATTTCCAGTAGAAACTGTCTTTCAAGTACACCAGCATTTCAATATTGAGGGAGCCAAACTGAGAATAAATAACAAAATCATCCCTCTCACATGGCTCTGTGCTCTTTCATAGGACCTCTCTGAATTCATGTATTTTTCTGTTCATACTGGGAACATCTAAATGAAGGTGCTAATGCTGCATGTTTGAAGAGAATCAAAGCTGAAATCAAAGAACAAAATGTCTCACTGTGAAGGCATCTTTCAATTTGTTCCATACCATTTTGCAGGCAGAAATGAAAGCCTCTGCACTATCAATGAGTCTTTGCTTTAACTCTGTATCACAGGGACTTGTAAATCTACTGCTGTAACTGCTCACAAAATTCTACAGTCAGCCCAAATCAATGACTACATTAGAGATTTCCAAAGGATGATGATTTTTAATTTGAATTCTGAAAGATATTTATTTTGAGGGACAATCACTGCTATTTAAATCTCACAGTGGCACAAGCATATACACACAAAGGAAACACTTTATTTTATCTGTTTTGTTTTTTTCCACTACCTGTAACAGCAACAGCATCTGAAATCAACAGCTATTTTGGGCATTTAATGCTTTTCACCAAATAGCAATTGGAAGAAATACTTTCTCCAGCAATCATGAAAAATCTGATACCCGTGTTATAAAAGGCTATTCAGAATCCAACAGCCACATTAGTACTGGTGCCATCTGGGGAAAAAAAAAAAAAAAACATTCCAACAAGGACTCAAATCATCTATGTAAAAGATGGCTGGATGAGAAAGATTTCCTTTCTACTTAAGCACAACAGGACAGATATTAGTCTGCCTCATATCTCCTTGTAAGAGGCACAATGCCATTAAAAAAAAAATCAAAGAAAACAAAACAAACAAAAAAAATCCATGTGATTAGCTACTTGGAAATCCCTTGTAAGGACTGGAAATCCTGGGTGCCCAAAGACAAAATGGGTGGCTGGGAGGGCTCTGAGCCCACGCCACTTCTAGGTTCCACAACTTCTTTAAGAGCCACAACAGCACCTTAGAAATTGAGGATGAACTAAAAAATATCAAAATCCTGCCCTCTGCAGTTATAGGTAACCATGATGCATAAGCTTCTCCATGAATCAACCAACCTGTGTCTCACACTGTGGATGGCTCCTGCTCAAGTATTCCAGTGTTGTTATTCAGTGTATTACATCAATCCTCCCCTGTTTTAACAACAGTTCTCACCTTTGGGGTTCTATCTACAACAATTTTAAAATGCCCCTTAGACAGAAGGAGGGATTCTTATGTCTCTAACACTTTTTAATTTCACAGAACCAGGCTCAAACCTCTCCTCTATGTCAGAAGTACACAAGTTTCCCCATAACTCTTCTCTCCTAACTCATCTGCTTGCCCATCCTAGCTTCCAATCTCCCTCAGAGTCTGCATTTCCACCACCCCATTACCAATTATACTTTTCCCCACCCCATTACCATGCAGCAGTCACCCCCTCTCTGTACAAATTTATAAAAATTTTGGTTTTACTAGCCCCGTTGCTTCTCAGTTGATCATTTTTCTAAGTTTGTTGAACTTCTTGTCTACAACAGCTGATTAGAGTTGTTCTTTTTCCAGTCTCAAACTAGACCCAGACCAGTCTGGCTTTTAGCTGCCATTAACCTAGTCCTAAGGTCTCTATAACTTGAGTCATTCTCCGTTCTTCTATTGGTTCATTTGTGAATGACTCTCTCCTGCAACCAGCCTTTCACTTGAATTTTTGTCTTCTTCTGATTCCCCTGTGACCCTGTTAACTCCCAATCTTCATTCCTCCTCCTTCACCTTTTAAATAAACCTTTCTACCCATCTTTCAGCTTCCTAGGTGGTTCTACAGAGTTTTATCCATTGTGATCATTTTTACTTCTAGCTCACTACTTGGATAATGCCATCACAAATACAAGCTCAGCAATCATCTTCAGGATAACATTTCACAGAACTACTTCTCCACTTATTTAGATCTACCTGTGCACCCTCCCTCTGGCATCTTCGACATGCCAAGCAAGCAGCCAAAGACTAAGAAGTTTTCAAATCAGTCCCACAGAATTCTTACTTCCAACACAGATACAAGCAGTATCCTCACATGTTCATCATCTTAGACTCAAATCTTAAACTGGCTGATTCCAGGAGGTCCTTTCTCTTATCTGAAGGCTTTCTTGTGTATCCACATGATTAGGCTTTCATCTTGGATCCCATCTGCCAAATAAAACAACATGGTGCTCTGGACCAGTATAACTCTTCACATTACCATTGTCTAAAGACAAGATGCATCAACTTCAGACAGCACTCTTAGTGGAAGTGAAATACACAGTTCTTTAAGGCATGTTTTGTTTGTATATAATACAACTTGTCAGGTCAACAGATCCCCCAGACACCCCAACGTTTTCTCTGCTGAGATATTTGAAAGCTGCATCTTGTTACCAGAACTTTATTTTAGTGTTTTATCCCTTGTTAGATATTTCTTCATATGATGTGAAAAAATGAAGCTTTAAGAGTGAAAACATACAGACTCCCTAAACTCAAAAGCCTCCCAAAATATTCCACAACTGTAAACAGTAATAGTGGCTGTTTTTTTCCTCCTCATTTCATCCAGCACGAGTCTTTCCAGTGCTCGCAGCCCACATTTTTTCCCCTATCAAAATAACAAAACTTGTTTTGTAGCAAAGAAGTACTTAGAACTGCTGTTATAATTTCTTCAGTATTCTAATGAACTTAATAAGCTCCCATGATGCTTCTTACAATGTAGAAAAACCTTCAAAAATATTAAAGTGACTCTGTTTACTCCAGCAGTAAAGAGGATTCCAGGTGACTGGTGCGATACATCAATATTACATGTGTTCTCTTAATGCTGGGAAGGAACTCACAAGAGGAAACTATTACTCACTTTGAAGCTTTTTATTATTTTTGGAACGTGACTTAATTATAATATCCTGCCTCTACATTTATTTTTTTGTTTCACCTGAAATATCACTTGATTTATGATGAAACCGTATTTTCTCACCCAGTTCTAATTTCATTTATACCACATTTACACTTTCTCTAATTTACTGAAAGCTGCAGTTTGACACTGTTTCTCTGACACCTAAACTAGCCTGACAAGCTAGCAAAGTCCCTGGGCTCTGCCAAGAGTTTTGAGATGAAGAACTCTTATGAGTAATTTTTCTTATAAAGGATGTGTCTAGACCCTCAAAAAATAATTTAAAGAGTTTTTAAAGCATGTTATAAAAATTAAAATAATAGCATAAATATCCTTATATACTCTTTTCAAACAATATCCTTAATTATAACCTATGTGGGGGTTATAATTTAATAATAATATCAAATAAACTAAATTGAATAACATACACATGAGTAATTCCATCTCTTAAAGACTAATTATATACAAAGCATTACATAATATATATTATATTCATTACATGTAATTGTCTGGTATTCCTAGCATTACCCAAGCACTCATTTGAGGCAAAGTTTCAGCTGAGGTTAGATTGTTGTCACTATCAGAATAACTGATGGGGCTTGGCAAGGCTCAGTATATGCCCACTCCCAGTTCTGCCAATCACTCGCAGGTTGATTTAGAATACATCACCTCTCTCCTGCAATCCTCTCATTCCCATCTATAAGGAGGAAATACGTTACTGCTCTCTCTGTAAGGCATTTTCAAATCTAATGATTATTTTTCACATATCAATCTTGTTATTAATTGAATGTCTGAAGTCTAAAGCTACCTGAATTTGCATAAATAGCTGTTTATTGAATTCAACTGCCTCATAATCAAGCATTTATCTCAGTTACTCTTCCAGATAACTTTTAAAGAGGTAAATTATTTTACAGCTGAATTTTTCAGGTGAATAAGTAGATTATGTTGGTAATATGAATTACTATAAACTGCCTGATTTCACCAAAATATGCAGAAGTGATAAGAGAAATTAAAAAGATTAAATAAGCGCATTAGCAGTACCAAGAGACTTCAATTTACAGACTGATTGGGAAAGAGGAGAAAAAAAAAAAAAAAACATTAAAAGGAACAGTGTGTAGACCCGTTTCCTACTAACAAGGAATCCTGAATGAATCTATAGCATGGAAAGGCTGAAAAGAGGGCACCCATAACATGATCACACACCTCGATACCACAAGGTAACCCTTGCCTTGGTGTGTGAGCAAAGGGGCTGATCACACGGAGGAGTTCACAGGTTGCTGATGGTTTGCTCATGATTAAGAGATCTAACACAAGAAATGGTGGGATTCACTGGCTCAAAACTCAACAAGTCCTTTGGAAATCAGTGCAGACCTCCTTACTGTCAGGATTCAGAGCTGTTACAGGAACAACTGAACAGGAGGCCATCAGCAAAACTACCATTACTCGTCAGCCCCAACCACCAGCAAATCCCAAGGAATCACCATTATCCCTTCCACATAAAAAATATAGAAGAGCAAATAGTGTATGTCCTAGCAATGCCAGCACCTCCTTTTAACCCTAACCTGATTTAATAAACCTTCAGGGACAATTAAGAAGCTTAGTTAGGAATTGAACACATGAGGCATGAGACAACTACAGGAATACAGCATCTGTATTGTAATCGCACCACCTGGATCTTACTCTTGCTTTCCACAAGCAGGGACTGATGTTTCCCACTATGATCTTGTGTATTGTAAAATAATAAACTGGAAACAAACATAATTAGTTAATAGCCTATTTGATGATTAATTTATTGGTAGCTCAGTTGTAAGGATAATGCCTTACATTTGTACTAAAAAAGCACTGTTAGTCATGGACACCACATTCATTGCATCCCTCAGCCAGATAACCTGTAATAGTAGGTTACAATCTGAAACCTTAAATTTCTATCAGACCAGTTTTTCACAAGATTAAAAAAGATAAACCTAAAGGAAACAGATGAAGAGAGAACAGACAACAGCATGGAGGACCAAGGGCACTGACTCAGTCAAATTCTTGTTCACACTGTGCATCAATATAGAAATATTAGAAAAGGGCTTGTTTTGCCCACGTTACATGTATCCCATAACTAGGAAAGGAAAATTAGGGAAATGGAAGTCCATTTTGAAAATATATACTCAGATATCCTACCCCTATAAAGTATTTCTTCTGAAATTGGGTAAAACTTCAGTCCTTTCTAGCTGAAGAATTTAATATTCTTTTTTTAGTGTGCTTCAGTTTCATAATCTTCCAAAACTCTTAAAATGAAGAGGTTATAGATCATCATGAAATCAAAGCCAGAATGTTTTTATATTTCCATCTGCTTCTACCACGCTGTCACTTTATGGAAAATCATTTGCATTCCATCTTCTTAAATTTTACTGTCTATTTACTTCTGCAAAGCAAACTGAGGGAAAAAAATAAACAAGGCACAAAATTCTTAATTTGGAAAAGTGCCTGAAGCACCAAAGAGCCACACTTGAGAACTCACATGAAGGATGAGTGTGCATTCAGGTCGCTGAAACTGCAGCTAGAGAGAGGAGGCAGCAGCTCCAGTTTCCTTCCTGACCTTGGGCAAGTCACTCACTTGTCTGAATGCTTCAGTTCCTCTCATTCATAAAAAGAGGATGATGATATTAAATACACCCTCTTCTACACCTGACTTTTTAATCTCAAAGAATTTGCAGCCTAAAATTACTAACTCTTGCTATAAGCTTATACAGCATCCAGCACAGCGCAGGCTCATCCTCAGCCTAGGTCTGTTCTTATTACTACGGCACTGCTTCTTAGGAACTGAATGAACTAAAGGTGTGTCACAGCTCAAAATAATGTAACAGAAATAAGTGCTCAGGAGCACAAAGATCACCTTTCACAAAACTAGGAGAATAAATCATGCACACACATATACACTCACAACACATGGAGGCGTAACACGATTTACCCAGAAATTCAAGAAAAGCAGAACAGAAATTTTAACTGTCATTAACTATCAGTACACCTTCAGAGAGCTGAAACAAGTCAGGTATAAGCTGATGATCAATGACAGCTCATGTGAAACCTCAAAAAAAAAAATATAGAAAAGAAAATTCTACATTAAAACCTCTTTGGCTCTCAGGAATACACGCTAAAAGCACAAATTCTAGTGTGATTTCATTAAGAAGAGAGAGAGAGAGAGACTTTCAAATGTGAAAGAATTGTCAAGATGTCATACGATTTCCTTTTCCAAAGGAATTTAAGCAGAAGAATCCTTATTTTTCATATTTACAAATCTGAACTGCCACATTTTATACACTGAATGTATTGAAATAGAGATGGCATAACACGGGGAAAACAAGTTATTCACTGAACTGAGCCTAGTGATTTAGTAGAGAAATAAGGCTGATATTCTTTAAGAAGAAATAAAGAAGCAAATTCTTTGAGGCATAAAGAAATTCTAAAGGGAGTAGAGAAGGAAAAAAGCTGCAGAAGATATGTCCTCCTATGACATATAGAAGAAATGACCAAGCAACTTGGAAAGACCAAGGCAGAAAGGGATTTAAGACAGAATGTAATTTTTTTTCCAGCAAGACTATAAAAACATAGGATAAAAAAAATCAAATTGAACAAGCAGTAAACATTATGAATTTTTTAAATGCGTTTGAAGGATGAAAATCCTGTCTGAGAAGAGAAAGAGGAGAATGGCTAATTAAAACTAGCAAGCAAACACAGTCCCTCTAGGCTGCTTCCTCAGCTTCATTTCAGACACCCTGTGTTCCTGTATCTAGAAGAACAGGCAGGTTGGTTGGCAGCATCACGTCAAAATGTTCTTTTATAAGGGTAACATAGAGTGCATTTATATCAGACTTTGGTTTTGTTGGGGTTTTTTGTTTGTCTTTTTTGGGGTTTTTGGGGTTTTTTTTTGTTTTGTTTTGTTTTTTTTGTTTCTTGTTTGTTTGTTTTTGTTTCTTGTTTGTTTGTTTTTGTTTGGTTGGTTGGTTTTTATTTTGGTTTTTGTGTTTTTTTTTTCTTACACACACATCAGTCTTCCAATACAAATCAGCTGAAAACCACCATATAGTTATGCTAGACACATACCAGTATTGCCTCTAATCTCTGCAATACATACAGCTGCTCTCCATGAGTTACTGAAGTTTAATTTTCTGTTTGCTGTCCAACACCAATCACCCAGGTTTTAAATATTTTCCTATTGAATTTTTCTACAAACTAATTATTTTGTACCTTTTGAAAGTGGAAACAGCCAGTATGGGGAAGCTTGCAGAAATATTTTCTAACACAGTGGGAAATTTTTCATTCACACAATTTTTCAAATATCCACGAAAATGATGGAAATTTGCCAGTCTTTCCCCTAAAAGGGAGATGGTTACTATTCATCAATTTGAGGGTGAACAATAAGTTTAAAACCCTGGTCCTACTGTTCCTTTATTTTTCTAAAGGAAGGAATTCAACTATATAGCATGTCACACTATTCAGTTGGCGTGATCATCATAAATATACTTGTAACACTTACATAAGTTCATCATTTTAATGTCCCAAGTATCTGAGTTTTGGAGACTGAGTATTTGGGCTTCTAAATTTGAATCTATCATCAAAAAATTCAATTAGGAAAAAAGGAACTGTAATTGTTGCTTCTGGCATTCACTTTGGATTTAGTTCCCTGCATTCACTAGACTGTCTAAAATTGCTTAAGTTTGTCATAATAATGATAAAAAAACCCTCTCTTTTCTAGTTCCATTAACCAATCTCAATTTTGCAGGATGTAACATTGAAGTTTGCACATTAAGTTCCTAGAAGCCAAATTTTCTTTTGGAAAGTGAGGGAGAGAGGAGGGTGAGGAAAGTGGTTTTCACTTGGAAAAAAAATAACCAAATGACAGTGCTATGTACAAATGTATGCTACAAAATGTAATTTTTTTTGTGGCTTGACTACAGGAAGAAGGGAGGTCAAAGATGCTATTAAAGAAAAAGAGGATCTATTTTAGGCCATTTAAATAACAACGCATGATTGCTTCATGTGGTATATTTCCTACTGCCTCATTCAAAAGAGTTTGAAGTAATGAGATTTTCCTCAGTTATCTTTTGAAGAACATTCAGTAAGCTAATGGCTGAATCCAGACCTGAGTGAAGGTCCTGCAGTGCTATACACTTCTAGAAACAAAAAAAAAGAAAAAGAACTGGAAAGTGCCAAACTTCATAGAATTATCCCTTTATTCTATATTCCAAATTAAAGGGAAAGAAACTCTGAATAACTCAGAGGAAAAATGTAAAATCAATTAATGCTAATTTTTATTTTTCTCCAGAGATGTAGGCATGTCACAAAAAAATCACCTTAAGTACTGCACACAAAGAAAAGATTTTGGATGGCTGGGGAAGAGTTGTGCAAGATCAGAGGAAAAAGGCAAAGAAAAGGTCATGCTTCAACACATCCATGTTTAATAAATGTTTGGAAAAGCCACAGTGGAAAATAGTGTCCTGACCAGCCTGAGGCCAGCAGATTTCTGAACGTGGTGTGGGAAGTCCAGCACACCAGTAAGGACTCCAGGCTGTCTCCTGGCACAATTCACTGCTGTACTGAGAAGCTTCAATCCAAGCTAAATTCACAAGGCAATAGAATTTCTCAGAAGCTTATAGAACAGAAATCTGGAAGTCTCTTATTTCCTGAGAGGAAGAATAATTCTGGCACATTTACAATTTTTGCATGTTACTGGAGTATTCAGATATGACCTAAAAAAAAAAAATTAATTTGTATCTGACCCAGAGGAAAGTCTTCACATTGGCTTCATAATTACTGATGCCTGTAGTTAACCATAATTAGCATTTTCTAGTCAAGGTCCAGTTTTTCCTTGCAAATAAATCTGTCAGTAACAACTGGAATTTTCCAAATGGGACTTCAATTCTGGATTTTTTGGGGATTTTCTGTCTTGAGTAAAGTAGCTGAGCCATTTTTTTTTTGGAACAACATCTGGTGAAAATCTGCTTTCTGCATGTTAACATTCAGGACAGTCTTATCTAGTACCTTCATGCTTGGAAGGAGAGACTTGAATTTTTAGCAGAGGGACAAATCATACAGAAGGAAAATCGATCACATCAAACTATTCAAATATGGCCCCATTTTCAGTCTTCGAAAATATTTGCTTAGTTACAAACCCACTAGAATTTCATAGCTAATTTCTTATCTCTATGCCTTATATCCTCACAGCTCTTAGAGTTCAAGTGGACTTTGCACATGTCTGATCCAGAGTATCTTGACCTCTCTTGAGCAAACCCTGAGCCATCTCAAGATGCTAAGAACCCAACGTGTTCTTCCATGCACAGTTACATGGAAAACTGTCAATTTACCATCTCTTTGCAATTAGTGTTTCCACCCTGTCCAAGGGGAAAGAGGTTAAAGGCGGTTTGGGTTGGGATGCAGTGGATTTGTCTATGTTTTATAGTATGTATACATAAAATTTTAATATATACATTTTATGTATACAGTACACACACATAGATATATATAAACCTTTGAGAATTTCATTACAAGAAATGAAATCAAAAGTAATTGTTAGGGTTGTAAAAATCAAGTTCTCCAAAAATAAATATGGCAAAGAGGGAACTGCACATTGAAGTTTAGATTTCAGCTCCTTTAGACATACAGCTTCTGGTATAATTTCTATGTGTATGATTGTGTTAATTTTGAAAGACAAGAGTTCCACCCCGTTTAGAAGATGAGGTCATGAATTGAAGTGTAGACACCTGAGGTTTGATTTGCAGACAAGGTGAACACTCACCTTGAGATCGACAGAAAATGCAGTTTGAACATAAGATGCTACAGAATACACTTTGCTTCACAAAACTAGGTCTTAGTCATTTCAAACTAGATTTACCATATTAGTTCTCACTTTTAATCTATGCCCTAGTTTATATTCACACAGGGGCAAGCACTGCCTCACCTTGCAGGGGTGCCACACTAATTGATTCACAAACAATTGCAAATCAGCAAGATGCAACACTGAAAGCACCACAAAAAAAGAGCACTAGGAGACTATTTGTAAAATCTGTTGATGCAAGGTTTCTATAGCACTCAAATAGAAGAATAATAACCAGAAGTACTGACCCACTACTTATTCAGTAGAAACTCTGTATGCTGAACAAAGCAAAGGTCATCTGGAACTGGGAAAGTGGTCATTTAAAGTCTCATGAAAGCCCCAGGATCAAAGTCATCTAAGTTCTTGACTTCAAACTCTAAGATTTTTTATTTTTTTTTTTTTTTAATATTATTATAGGTTTGGGCAAGGTCAGTTTTATGTAAATTAATGTAATGTTACCAGGTGGAATTTGGACTAGAATGCAGAAAATCCCCTACAACACAGATGAAGTTTAAAGGGTTCCTGGTTGTAATTAAAGGTATGCTAAATTAACAGAGAAGCAAATCTGTCTGGAGGGAACATAATGACTACCCTTGTAATGAGTCAACCCAGGCAGAGAAATGTTAAATTCACCTGCTCACTTAGCTAAAAACATATGAAAGGCAACAACATATGATATATGTATTTATCAACTCCATTTTCTTGGTTATCTCTGCTCTGTGAGCAAACAGTTGTCCATGTATCATTATCACTCAGAAATAATCAGAACTTTTACCACTCTGAGAAATGAAGAGCAAAAAATACAGAAACTATCTTTTAGGATTAAAAAACCTGTAAAGAAGGTGTGATGCTCCCTTGGTGAGTAATGTTTGTCTGAGTATCTCCTACCATGCACAAAGAAAGTCTGCAAAGGATGTCCAGCTGAAGAATACACAGCAGCTGCCAGTCAAAGGCACAGAATCCAAATAGGTTTAGACATCTTGCAGATAGATATCTGAGCACTGAATTTCTTGAAGACAGGCTTCCAGCTCTCCCTACATCCTATTTTAAGTGACAAAATCATCTTTCTGAGGCTGCTCAAGTTAGCAGTTTGTTCATGATGATACAGACTAATGATAACATAGCAGAACTGGAAGTATCCATCTAGATATCAACAGGAGGGAGGAAATTCTTCTATTTGTAGTCGCAGGCACCTGCCCCTTCTCAGACAGGCCTTTGACAGCACCTCTTAACTACCTGCCCAAAGTGGTTCCTATTTGACATAGGATCCCAGGACCCCTCAGATATAGGTTTCTAAATCATATCCCCTTGGCTGATAAGTGCTGCTGCAGCCTGCCAGAGGTGACTCCAACAGAGCTTTTCTTGTGAAAGGCAAGAGGTATTACTAAGAGGCCGTGATGCAGAAAAATTCTTCAAAACAAAGTATGATTTATGTTGTCAAAAGGTATATAGCACTCAAACAAATGGACTTAAAATAGCAGGGATCAAGCCATACATTGCTACTGCTTGGCATCACCTTCAGCCTCCAGGTAGATGTGATTTAACCTCGATGTCCACTGCTCTTTCAGGTACCTTGTTACAGCTGCCCAGCCCTTGGCTCTCTAGCAGCCTCCAGCAGCCTGTGGCAGGTGGCCCCTCCACCGTTCATGTGGCAGCTGCCCACTCCTCTCTCAACAGGGCTACAACAGTCCAGTCACCTACCAGACCAGTGTTTTCTGCTCTTTCTTCATGAGACAGCTCTACTGCTACTGTTAGAACTCTGCAGCTGAGACTCAGATATAAATAGGACCATTCTATTCAAGTATTTCTGAAGTAACTTTTTTTGAGCCCCTTATTTTACATTTCTTGCCCTTTTTTTTTTTTTTTTCTTCCTTCTCTATTCCTCTGCCTCCTACATATTTCACTTCACATGACAGAACTCACTCCAAAGAGCTGGACACACACTATAATCATGCAAAATAGTTCAGAGATAGAGGAATGGATGTACTGGGCAGAACGAGGTGACCTGGAATGCTCCCAGGTAAGCAATACAAGCAAATCCCAGTAACTGTACAGCCCCTGCATTCAGACCAGGGCTATTTCCATCCCTCCTGCCCCTACAGCTGGAAGCTATGAACTTTACTTCCCATCCTGAGCTCTATTCTCCCTCCAGGATTCAGACTTACTCTCAGAAACTAGATTAAAATGTCTTAAGAGACAGCATCAGTATTATCCTTTCCATTGTGTCCACCCTACTGTGACTTCCCATGGGAACCCTGTCAAAGACTCTACCACAGAAACCTGTAACCATATTTTAATGTTCAACAGAGACATTGAAAAGGAAAGCAACAAAAACTCAAGACACACAGCAGAGTTCAAGAGCCAGCAGTCATGAAACAACACAGCTATAGATCATAAGAGAATGACTTTAATAGTGTCGAACAGCACTTTGTCCACACTTTGATTTTCAGATTCAGCATTTAGTGATATTTTCTCCCATGCTAGCCATGACTTCTCCTACAACACAATTTTCACTCTCTCACAGCCCAAGGGAGTGGAGTTAACAGACTAAATTAAATATCACGGCATTTTCCCCATCTTACTCAAATATTGGGGGTGTGAAAGTCCAGAGAACGAGCCGTAAACAGCAGAAAGCACAGTAGGTGGGAAAAAGCAGGGAGGAGGGGGTGACTGCATATACTCTCCATCCCTGTTTGAACAGGACAGTACATTTAGATGAAATTAATTTTCAGTGTTGATATTGTTGCAGCAGTGATGATCAGAAGAAAATACTAATAGCAATAAAATTCTAAAGAAACTGTCACTACATCAGGAAACAGCACCTTGATGTTATTTATGTTAATTCCTCCAGGTTTCATCTCCATCTGTATTATTGTTGACACCTCATGTAACCAAGCAAATAACACTCAGAGTCAGGGAGTGAAAGTAAATAATTGCAGCTGCCATTAGGCTCCTATATATTGTAGTAAGCAAATGTACCAACTCATTATGACCTTGATCTAACAACCCCAAAGGCTCAAAGGTTCGACTACTACCTTTTTAAATGTTATTTCACAGAGAGTGTTTATAGGAAGTTACATTTCTCTTACCAGTTTTCAATTATAAGAAGCAAAAGACTATGGCAGAGGAGCACAGGAAAATATGAGAACACAAAAGGAAATCAGAGGCAAGTGAATCAAAAGCTATAAACAAGCCTTTCAGTAGTCAGGTGTGTTTTCAAAACTATTTAACAGGTCACAGATGGTAGGGGACACTTCACAGGTCACCTTGGCATGATGCTAGTAAACATCCTTCCCAAGTTCATCACTGCAGAACCTGACTCTCCAAGCATACTCTCACACATGTAAATAACTTTAAATAAATTACAGCAAAGCCCTGTCAGCTTGTAATTCAGTCACTCCAGTGAAGCTGCTCACAGGGACCCTTTCCACTGGGAAAGAGGATATGCTGAATCATAAACTCTCATTTATTCAAAGCAGTGAAGGCCAGATCCAGACAACTGAAGTCAATAGAAAAAATCCCCCCAGACTTCAGTGGACATTGAATCCTATGCTGAGTTCTCAAGAGGCATTGCCTTGGCTTTAATTCAACTGTTGTCCACTCTCCCTCATGGGAAACTGCCATTTGGTCAAACGAACTGTTGTCAGATGCAGGAGATAGATGGGACTGGGGATCTGGCTGCGTGGCTGCTCCAAGTACATTTTCATTTTATACACCTGCCACTCCTTTTTTAACCTGCATATTACTTTGTTATACTTCGATTGCTCTCAATGGCAATCTGGCCAGGCCAGCAGATGCACTAATGAGGGCTCTTTATCTTTAAAATGTGCAAAGTAATTTTCTTTAATTTTAGAAAGATTTCAGCCCATTATTTTTCAGTCCACATTTAACACCAGAATGAAGGGACAGAAACAAGATTCTTTGTTGTACTCTTTAATGGATTAGTGGTATTGATCAAAGAGCTTTGGGTGCTGATGTGAATTTGTCACTTAATCTTACAGGCATGTTTACCTATTTACCAAGAAACCAGAGAGTCAAGCTAGCAGTGTTATGAGCCTAAGGGCCAGTACATCTGCTTCCATAGTTGGATAAACTTACTAAGGAAAGGAAATAAACAGTCAAATAATATATATCATTGTGTATTAGGGTGAAGATTACTGTTTCTTTCTCCAACTCAGAATTTCCCTTAACTTCATCTAAACAGTGCAGTTTCTTCAGGGATGGAGCAATGCAAGACAACATTCTGTATTAAATTAGACAGTAACCTGCACAGTGCATGTTAATGGGAAGAAAAGCTGCATCACTGGGATTTCTCTCTTTTTTAATTAGATACAATCAGTTTGACAAAAGGACTTTGAGTGGTCTTGATTTTCATTCCAGAGAAATGTGATCAAACTCACAATGTATTTGTTACACAGTTTTTAAAATGCCACATTCGATTATTAAATTAACTCTTTGCATATATCATATTGCTAAATCAAACCCAAAGTGACCTTGAAGAAAGAAACATTTCAAAGTTTAACAAGGCTAAGTTTTTCAAGGGAAAATAAGATTTGCTTGAAATTCACAACGTGTTTACTGTGTGTGCAAGAGTCCAGCACTTCTCACTCCCAAACCCTTTGGAGAGGGAGTGTTCTGGGATCTCGGCTTCATTCACAGAAGAAAAGGTAATTGAGAAAAAAAAAAAAAAAAGTATGTCAGTTGAAACACCAGAGGGGGGGAAAAAAAAAAAAAAAAAAAATCACTGCAACTACAACCTGGCAGTGGTTAAAGAAGGGAGAGTGGGGTGTGGATCTATGATAGAGTTACTGTATCAGCATTGTATGAGAAAGTAAATAGAGGTTCAACATTTGGTTCAGGAGAATCCCTTTGAATGAAAACTAGTCCATTAAACATGTAATAGCCTTTTCCCTGCCACCAGGACCTGTCTCTCCTCTCTATGACTCTTCTACATGAAATAACCTCTGAAGTAGGGTGCTAGCCCTGCTCAGGGACGGGGAAGGGATGGCTGACTGGCAAAGCGGATCAGAAAGGCAATGTTTAGACATTGTGTGACATGGGAGAGGACTTATTCCATGACTTGCACAACTGGGCAAGCTCCCACCTCCTCAGAAGCAGGAAGTGGGCCAGCAGGGTGCCAGAGAAAGAAGATCCATGGTGCCAGAGAAAGGAACAAGAGAAACACTGTTTATGCAGCAGGCGTTGAGACAGTCCAACATTTCTAATCTCATCACGGAGGCTGTGCAGCAAAAGCATCACAACACTGAAATACAGTGCTGCAAAGCAAACTGAAGAGCCAAATGAGCCAGAAAGGATGCAAAGCACCAGTGTGAAGCACAGACTTCTTACCCCCGACAAGACACAGCTATCTTTCATGAAGAGTGTTTTAGAAGGCTGCAAGCCAAATTCAGAGGTAGCACTGGCTTTGCATTAAGACTTTCATATAATATCCGCTCCCAGAAATCAGAGTTCATAGCATTTCAGATAAATTATTTACATATAATAACCCCTGATCTCTTTGCTCCTTCTTGCTGCCTGGTTCCTAGTTCCTACCAAACTCCTCAACCTGTACTTTGTCAGTCCTATTGCTTTACCTGAATCCAATGCCACTATTTATTCATCACCTTGTCCAGCTAAACTGATCTCTGCTCAAGAATGGCACTTCTGCAGATTCAGAAGGATAGAAGGGTTTTTAGCACCAACACAGCTTAAACGTGTCAGCTGGGACAAACTGTTCCCATAAGCTTGAAGCATCTTTTCTGTGGGTATAATGGTTACCCAAGCATATCTGCTCTCTCTCCTCCAAGAACGAGGGCAGGCATTTTAAAAGCTGTGGATGAGAACTACAAAAGCCTAGCAGCCCTGACCAAAGAGTTTCTCTGAAATACTGATATGAACCATTCTCATCAGTATCTTTGTAAGAAGCACACTAACCCTGACCTTCAGGAGCCACATTCAGCTGTATCAAAGGTATCCTGCTAAAAGAGGCCTCCAGTTCCTTCAGGGTATCCTGAACTCAGATGCACTCTCTTCTCATTTTGGTTAGTAAAAACACACCTAAACTCTAAACTTCTTTTTACATCTCTCTGGTAGCATGAAGCAATGAGGCTTCTGGCTGATTCTGACTATCAGTGTAGTGTTCCAGGGATGAACACTTTTATTCCCTCCATTTAGGATAAATTTCCATAAAATTCGTGCTCAAAACAAACAAGCTCAGAGTTTCTTTAAGGACATGGAATTCACCATTTTTTCCTCCACCTGCTCCAGGCTGGGCTTAGTATCAAGCACAGAGAATCAGAAGACAAAGCAAGGAGGTTTATAAAGGCCATTATCACTGGAAAGAGACACCAGGATTTATAACCTATTCTCTCTAGGCCAATGCTTTAATGCAGGTAAAGGCTTACAGCTATAAATACTCTGCCAACAGTACCATGTGAGAGTGACAACCTTTAGAAGTTATGCATTTGTGTTTGCTAAAACTGTAATCCTTGGAACTATTCTGTTAAAAATTTTTGCAAAGATCATGCACAAATAAAACAAACTGGTGGCTCTTCTAGTCGTTTTGCTCTCTCTGGTTACTTCCACTATCCAAACCATGGAAGACGCATGACGAGAGTTTGTTTTTTCCACCGAATAATTCCAACAATTACAATTTTATCAGACACAAATGCTGGTGCTCCCACATACACTGCGCCTGATGCTTTATCATTTTCCTCCCCCCATGTGAAGGGGGTTCAGGCCTGGCAGCCTACAGAGGCACCCCACTTCTGCATAAGCAGCAGAAGTTATTTATAAGAAACGTAAACCATTAAAAAAGATGCCAAGGAAACTTTGGAAACGAAGCTGCTGTCAGCAGAGATTAAATTGTATACCAACAGCACAACATTTATGCACTGCTACTTAAACTGTGACAAATGGCTGCAAACATGATAGTTTCAGGATCTTTAATCTAAATGAATGGTGCTTTTAGCCTACCTCTGACTGGAATTCATTTTGGAAATAAAGAAGCATTTCCTACTTGGTTGTGCACAGAACTGCACCACCATGGCTAGAAGAGCAGGAGCCACAGCTCTCGGCAGCACTACTGTGTCCTGCAAGGGCTGGAACCAGCTGTCCTTAGGTATTTATTCCCTTCTAAATACCAAGCAACATCTGCAATGTAAATTTGGTTTTTACCTACCTGTTGACCTTACTGAAACTGTTTTCAAGGAGGTTTTTTTTGCCCCCTCCACTTTTTTCTTGTCATAACATGCATGATGTAAGCTCACATAAGGCAGCAGAGATTAGATTAAAATGTAATTTTAAAAATTACAACTATCTGGAATAGCAAGTTATTCAAAAAATCATTTCCATCATTCAGTTTAATATTGACTACTGAATAAAACTGATGGCATAGGTAGTTTATCCTACTTATACTAGATTTATTCCTGTGTGAAGATTAACCCAGTGACCCTCAGCTGAAGTGATTAAAAGCACTGTTCTTACAAACAAGTATTTTCAAAGTGATTTTTTTAGTGTTTATAGCATTGTAATACAATATTTACAGAAGAATCTAATTGCATACATTCCAAGATGTTCTTCAGCTGACAGCATAAGAGGAAAAAAAAAAAAAAAAAGAAAAAAAAATCACTATTTTACCCTGCACCCACTACCCCACCTCCCTGTTTTCAGTCAGTGGCTCGACTGATCTCCTGTTGGAGATTTTGGAATTAAAAAAAGAAACAGGAAAATATGTTAGAGGTAAACTTTTTCTTAAAAAAAAACAACACACCACAATTACAAAAATGTGAATTTGGCAATTAAACAGGTGACCTGACACTTGCATGAAGTTCCTGCAGCAGTCCCCTGGCACCACTGCAAGATTTGAAGCTGGGGGGAGACCTGAGGTGATGAACTGGGTGACACTACAAAAAAAGTTTCCTTAAAGTTGCCACCTTAAACCCTGAAGTTTCCTCCAGCTTTTTTTACAGCTCCTATGTTTCTCAAAAGACAATAAAAACAATCTTCCCTGTTCAGTTTCTTGAAGGAAAATACAATCTTCGTTCAGAAGAAAGTCTTCTGATGAAATACTTAACTGGGAACAAGGTTAAAGTAAAGTTAGACAGTTTTTAAGAGCAGGAAGGCACTGCCATCTCGTGGAGCTTGTGCTGGGTGGCTGTGCAGCCAGCCAGGCTGATGCTCTGGGATGAAACACGCTCCAGCACCCACCGCCTCAGCCTCAGCACCCCTGTCACTGACAGGCACCAGCTTTCTGCCCACACAGCCACATGCTAAACAGCAAACTGCTCTAGCTTTAGGAACGATAAGAGTTTTCCTAAGGAAATGTACCTGAGCAAGAAAGAGAAAAGATCTTTAAAAACACAACTAACCCAGATCAGGATGAAATGCTGAGTACATTACCTCCAAGGCTGCCTCTCTGCTGGGAGCTTTGCACCTCAGCAGCTCCTTGCAGAGCCCAGCCCCAGCACAGAGGCAGTTTTGGCATGGTGTCTGCATTTAGCCCTTGTCTGGGGCTAAACTACAGCAGCTGCTCTAGCACCCAATGACCCCCACCCCAACCGAGAAGGAGGATGACAAAAAGGAGACAAGACTTGCAAGCTGAAAAAGAAAACTGATTCAGTTAAACAGTCAAACTAACAAATATAAAGTAAACAAAGCTCTACTCAGCCCAGCAATCCCATGATGGTGGAGAGGAAAGCAGTCCTCTGGAGCAGGAAGAGAAGTAAAAGCAGGAGAAGCCCGAGCAGAAAACTTCCCATTCTCAGCAAACTTCCCCCTTTCTACTGAGCGTGACATTCCTGGGATGGGATACACCTGTACCTAACTCAGGTCAGCTGCCCTGCCTGACTCCAAAGTGCTAATGACCTGCAGACCATGACAAGCCTCTGATTCTGTCCCAGTGAAACCAGGACACAGGGGAAGCTGAGGTAGCAGTTACACCTGCCACCAAAAAAAGCTGTTATAACAGTAAAGCTCAGGTTTTGTGACAGATGCATAGACACTGGGCTTCTATGGGCACAGAAGTGCCCATTGAGTCACCCCTCTGCACAACCCTGACCAGCACAGAAGTGCTGACAGAAGTCTGCAGTATCCACACTGGTTCTGTCGATCCCACTGGGAATGGCCCAGATATAACAGAGCATTGCCCTCTCATTTTTTTTTTATCAATGTCTGTTATTTCAATATATTAGAGCTGAGATATTCAAAGGTGCCTGAGGGTTTGGAGAATTAGATTCAAAATGTTCTAGGCAGTTCTGAAAATTCCTAAGAGAGTGATTTTACAACGCTATGAGTCTGATCCTTCAATCCCTCCTTGTGTAAGGAGCGCTTACTTAGAGAAATAGTTTAAGTAGTACTGTCTTAGAGCCAAATTTTGACATTTAGCTGCTGGCCATGCCGGTAGCACATTTTTTCTCATGCTCTGCAATCTACAAGTAAACTCAGAGTGAGGAAAAGCTACCATCTTGCCTTTGGGCAAGACACACTCCTGGACGTGCACCAAGAGAAGAGAGCCCATAATCTGGAGATGCTGTAATTGTGAGAGACATACTCAGTGCCAGTAAGTGGAAAATAGGTACCTTACATGCTGTGTTAAAGGTGGGCAAGACTTCAATTATTTTGCAGAAAAGTATGTCTTGTTTTGTTTGCCTGCTGCTGTACTGGGGGGGTTTTGTGAGCTGCGGGCTCACAATCCAGCGAACAGTACAGAGAGAGGAATAATGGGCCCACACGTTGTACCAGGACACAGGATCTTTTAAAGAAAAGATGCAGCAGAGAGCAGGCTGCTACAAGACTAAAAGCAACCACCTGCTGAAGATGCAGAAACCAGCTGGGAGCAGTTTCAAGGTGCCAGGACAGACAAGGGCTATGATAAAACACAGACTGACAGTTGATGCCAGTCAGACCAGTGGAGAGATGGTACAGTAAGCTTACCCTCAGTTTGAAAGAGATGCTGGGGACAAACATGGCCTACCCAAAATGTGTGAAGCTTTTAGCATGAATTTTCAAGGAAACAAATGTACGCAAGCATCCTGCTTGTGTCCCTGTGCCTGGCAGTCCACTCTGTAACTTCTCCATCTTTTGGGTGGTTGCACCAAGCCCGACAGAGAGGCAGCATGCTCAGAGACCCTGCATACCTAACGTGGTTTATCAAGACAAATGCTTAGACAGAAATGAGGCATTTTACATCCCCACCAAGAAAAGAGCTGCAGCACGGATCAGAGCTGGTGTAAGCGAGCTCCAAAGCAGGAACAAAACCAGAGGAAATGAGACTTCAGGAGTTCTGCATTTTGTAGGACTAATGCTTACTCTGATGTATTTCTCTCTATCACTCAATTTAGTGGCTGTTTTTCCTTCCCAAAGCATTTAAGTTATTATATCTCAGGTGGTAAAAAGGAGATGGGGTGGAATGCTGATTTGATTTAAAAACAGGATGAGCAGTGGGATTTCATTTGGAAGAAGCACAGAGACAGACCCAGCTTTTTAAAGAAACAGCCAGGAGAAAATGAAAAACAGGTCATAGCTCATCCTGAAACTATAATGCCTGTGAAAAGTCTGGCCTGAGTAAAGGATAGAAGTAAATATTCTCCATTCATGTCTAAAATAGCACTTCCAGGCAATTTACTCTATACCCAGTGCACCAGAATGGGTGTTCACACCCCACAAAGTAACCTTGAACAAGGTGTAAAAAATGCTGTGCATAAGAAGCTGACATGAGTTTCTAAAATGTCCTAAGTGTCTGATTCGATCCAGTGAAGGGTTATGAAATGAGGAAAAGCTGAGGTTTTTCCACCTCACTCCCAGCTGGTAATTGCACTCATCATTCTTACCGTATATAGGAAGCCATGGCATACTGTGTGAGGATATATTTTGTTATGCAGGGTAGAGATGAAGAACCTAGACAGTATTGGCAAAAGCTCAGCAGGGACTTCAGCATCACAAATCTCCAACTAAAAATTACGGTGAGCTCAGGTCTCTGCTACTCTCTATTGCATTCACTAAAATTTGGATGGTTCTGAAGTTCCACTAAAGCTTGGAGGGTTCAGAGGTTTGGAGGCATTTTGCCCGTGTCTACTGCAGATTTTGTTCTCTAACACAGTCCTTGGATTTCAGTTACTCTTTTCTTCTGTCCATATCCATTCCTGTCTTCTCATTAGTGCCCACCATTTCTCAAAATACACATTTTTTCCACAACACATTCTGTAATCACTTCGAAATTAGGAAAGGATGCTACATCAACAAAAAAACCCTTATGAACCTTTTGATGAAATCACAAGGATAGTACATTTTCTTCAATATATTTTAGTGTTTAAGATGGACTATTCCAATCACTTGTTAAAAGTTATTTAAGCATATTTGGAGTAATAACTTGCCACATTGTTAGCAACTGATACATTTCTAATAGAACATCATTTTATTACAAGCTTTTCTAGGTCCTGTGGAAAGTAAAAGATGGCTTCAAATAAGTCTGGTTTCAGCTCTGCAGATCAAAAGCTACCTCAGATAATGACACACAGCACCAAGCCATATGGTGACTTGCAAGAATCTTAGTCTGGTTCACAAACAAGAAATTAATCCTGATTAATAACAGGCTGGTGAAATGGCTGGACACAGCTATTTCCCATGAAGGCAGTATTTTACTCTCTCCTATACCCAAAGGTTATCCACAGTTTCACTGCATTTTACCACTTGCAGCTTTTTATTCCTAACTGGGTGTTTGCTCCCTGTCAGCAGCCAACTCCTCTCTCCTGAGCTGGGTGGGTTTTCAGCTCCATGCAGCTACTGTGTGCTGGAGAAATCCACTTTGTCATCTGTGCTCATCTGAAACTGTGAATGTTGTCAACGCTGTGTCCTGACTGTTGCAGCAGTACCCAGAGGTACAGTCCGGTCACCATCACACTAAGTATAGTCCTTGCCTCCAAGGAGCTAATTCACAATGAATAATTTAGCTGACAAACTTAGTCTGCTTGAGAAATACCCATGAGCAGATTTCAATTTCTTCAGCCATCATCATTAGTCAAAATGTGCTGGAATAAAGATGGGGTGAAAGAGGTTGAGGGGAAGAAAAATGAGGAAAAAGATTAAGGGGATCATACTGAGATTTAGGGCGACTGAAGAGGAAGAAGTTATCCATGACAGGAGATATTAGTCCACTACTGAACTGCTTCAGACTACAGGAAGAAACAGAGTAGGACCAATAGGTACTGCAACACCTACTGCTGCTCTTCCTAAAACATGTTTTCCAAAAACATGGGATTTGTCATACTGCATGCAAGCCCAACATATCTAAAGAAAGACCCCTGTTTCCTCTACAAAACACAAGCAGAGTTAAAATAAGAGCCTAATTTTAGGCTTATTCCATGTCCATCAGTGACCACACACTGACTGCAACCAAACTATTGCCCCAAACATAGAAATTCTCAATATCTGATCTATCCCTGATCAGGTGGCTTTACTTCTGCAGGTTTATGGCCTTCAGGACACAAATGCAGCTTTTTTTCTCAATTGTGATGTCTGACCTGCAATCTGAATTTCCCTAGGAAAGGAAAAGGAAGTAAATAATATTTTCCTGTTAACTACTAATTGCTTTCTTTTTTGTTCAAGTAAAATAAAGCATTTCTTTGATTAAAAATGAGTGTGTGGCACTTATGATACTGTGCAAGTGCCTCAGAACTGGTTCCCTGACTCATAGTGATCATACACAATTGTCCTGGTTTCAGCTGGAATAAAGTTAATTTTCTTCCTAGCAGCTGTTTCAGTGCTGAGTTTTGGATTTAGGATGAGAGAAGAGTGGTTAACACACTGATGTTTCAGTTGCTCCTGGGAAGTGCTTATACTAAGTCACAGACCCTCCAGCTTCTCAGGCTGCCCTGCCAGCAGAGGCTGGGGGTGCACAAGCAGCTGGGAGGGGACACGGCCAGGACAGCTGACCCAAACTGTCCAAAGGGATATGCCATACCATGTGACATCATTCCCAGTGTATAAACTGGGGGGAGTTGGCTGAGGGACACTGCAGCATAGAGAATGACTGTGCACTGGTCAGTGGGTCACTTATTTTGAATATTTTTATTATTATTTTTTATTATTATTATTATTATTCCTTCCTGTCCTGTTCTATTAAACTATCTTTATCTCAACTGCCAAGTTTTACTCTTTATTTTTCCCCATTCCCCTCTCCCATCCCACCGTGGAGGGCAGTGAGTGAGCAGCTGCGTGGTGCTTGGCTGCCAGCTGGGCTTAAACCACCAGAGCAATTTTTAAGGCTGAACACTGAAACACACAGTGTCTGCCTTCCCTTTAGTCCTTCAATACAGAATAGCAATTCTGAGTTTAAAAAAAAGTCTCCCCACTCCCTTTCTCCCCTTCCCTTCAGCAAGTTTGGCAGGTAGATTACTGGCACAGAAGTGAGCACAAGTTTGTGTGAGCTCTGTGCTAAATTAGCAGAATTTTTTTTTAAGAGGCTTCTTTATTTTTCTAAACGTGGGAGAGGGATGTTTGTTATATTTCTTATCCATGTGAGATTAACAGTGAATATCAGACACATTGATCAGTCAGAACTAAAGACATCATTTACAAATTCACATTCTAAATGTCCCTTTTGGAAAGATGATGTTTTGGGTAAATAATTGCTCAGGATTGTCTAGAATGAAGCTAATCAACCCAAGCGCCTTCCAGGCAGGCAGCAGTTCACTCTGCTGAGGACACAACTCTGTATGGAGCTGCTTCAAAGACAGAAAAGATAACTAGACAGATCTGCCTTGGAGGCAGGTCATCAACAAGGGGATGTCTCCTAGACAGGTACCTGTTCTTTTCTGCCTGGAAAGTGAGTTACAAGCCTTTGTACAGCACCTCTCAGGCAAGCAACTCAGTGAGGTTTGCCTAGAAAGCAGGTCAGCATGCAGATATGCCTAACAGGCACACAACCATGCAAGTCTGCCTCTCCATACCTTCAAAGATCCCCAGACAAGCCAAGAATTTCATTTTAACGATTTCAGCAGAAAGCCATTATTTCCTGTAAGAAATCATTTTCAGTACAGTTGCTGGATGTGTCAAACTGCAGTTTCTTTAACGACACACTCTCAATGCCAGATACAAGAACAGAATTCCTCTTTACAAGGCTCTGGTAGTATTCTTAATATAAAAGGAAATGTTGTTCTATAAGATTTGGCAGCAGGTTACTAGAGAAAGCAAAATGTCCAAAAGAACGGGCAAGTACAACTGGGAAATAGAAAACTGACAGTAGGCACACTAAGAAATTATATGTGCTCTACCCCATAAACAGAGATACATCAGTGTAAGTTACAGCAATGGTTGCAGTGGAGGTTTAGACAGAATTGGCAAACGTGATAAAATGAATTTAAATATCATTCATTCCAAAAGGAATATTTTTTTTAAAAGATTTCCAATCAGCAAGGGCTTTAGTAAAGCTGTAACTTTAATCACTTACTAGAGAGCTTTTTAATAAAGATGAAGAGCTTACTTTACACATAAGAGAGCTATGGCTCCAGTGCATTTGTGAGCTCAGACAGCTCTCCATCAGGTGTGCTCAGTTCAGGAATTCAGCCTTTCTTCATTACTATCTCATCTGCATTTTCACTTTTTCCATGAAAGCCAAGATTGCACACAAGCTGGTAGTTCTGGACCAGTGGTAGTGTGTGCTGGCCCAAAGTGAAGCAGAAGTCTTGGACAGAGAGCAGTAAGGGACAGTCTAAAGTGAGAAAGAAGAAACTGTGATGCTACTCAGCAGTTGTTTATTCTGGAAAGGTTTTGGGTCTCTAAGAAGGATTCAGCAGCAGCCACTGTGAGGGGAGAGCAATGCTTTGGACGGTGGGTATGGGTCATGCCAGCCTAATGGGAACCCATAAGGCAGCTTGGAAGCTCTAGCTCTTTTAAAAGAAAGAGAAGCATGAAAGAAGAGATCTATGAGGTTCCAAAATGTGCTGTACGATAGACAGTAAATTGGGCACTTTTCAAGGGGAAAGCAGGGCACATACAGAAAACATGAGGCAAACAGCACTTGCTAAACTAAGAGAAAACAGTTTGGTTTAATTCAGGGCACCAGTAAGCCACTCTTTCTACCTGCACCATCTTTAACAAGTCAGAGTATGGGACCCGGCACTTGTGTCGTGCAGGACCACCTGGGCTGCCAACTGTCAGCAGGA
>NW_008615477.1:206106-213906 GCF_000691845.1 Merops nubicus
ATGAAAGTCACTTATCTTTTCCAAGTGATATCCCCACAGGCACCCAAAGAAAGGTTAGATACTCTTTGAGGAGGGTTGTCTGTGCCTGAACTTGATCTTTGATGTGCAATCTGTAATATATGTAAAAGACTTACCACGTAACAATCAAGAAAAAAGTTCTATAGGTATAAAACCACAAAAAATATCATTCACTCTTATACTTGCAGTATAGGTGGGATCATTATAGTCTGCACAGCCCCCTAATCTTGCTTATTTTACATGACATCTACATTGACAGAGATAAAAATTCACACCAAAACCACAATACTGGCATTATTTCATGTTTTTTTTTGGCACTGTAGAATACTCCTTTAAGCCTTCAGATTGTGAACTCTTTGTTTGCCAGAATTCACATATTATTTATTACAATGTATTACTGCAGCTCCAAAGAACCACTGAACAGACATACTCACCAACAGCTGTGAATTTCGGCTTCCAACACACAAAGGACATGTTTTGTAGAGAAAGTTCTATTTTAAGTGGATCACTGTTTGGATTTTATTTTATTTTTTCCAAATTGTGAAATTATCTGCCTTCCCTTTTAGGTTTAATTAGTAAGTGACTACAGGAACTTTTTAGAGAACTTTCCACACCCCCATCTAATGTCTCTACCCCCACTGCCTCAAGTGTGAGTAAAAGGTCAAGGATGAAATGATTTTGTTCTAAACTGCCTTTTCCATACTCTGCTGCTGGGACCAAAGGAGATGCTAAAACACTTCAGAGACATCTAAGAGCTGATTTAATTTGTTCAAACTGAAATAGCTCCACAGAGGTCCTCTCCAGCTGAAGATCAGATGAACACTGTGTCTTGCCAGATGCTATGCAGCCACCCCTTCACTGGTATAGCCTGTTAATTCCTGTTTAAATCTCTTCTGAGTCATTCAGGCTTTTTGCAAATGCTGAACTGGATTTAAGCAGGTCTCAAAATTTTAGTTCTGAATCTCAAACCACATTTTCGAATAAGGGTGCCCTTGTGTTATCCAGAGGGTGCCCAGTAAGCACAAGCTGTTTCACAAAACACTTCTGGCAAGTCCGCAGCCTTTCCTTCTGCTGGAGAAGAGAAGATGGGGAGCAGGCAGTGCTGGCACTGCATGGCACTGCTGGTGGCCATGCCTGGGCATGCACCTACACATTAGCAGCTCACACATCTTCCAGGCTGCCCTGGGAAAGGTGGCTCCAGTACCACAATTTCTCCACGTGGCACTGAAAAGTTGGCTGTCTTCTTTACAATGCACATTGGAAACTGAAATAGCTTCATGCTTTGTACACAAACACTCCTATATTCCATTTCAACTTCTCTTACAAAAATTGAGACTATAAAGGAATTTACCTTCATGTTCCCTTCTAATATTGGTCTAATATTTCCAACAGCAGCTTAAAACTGGCTTCCCTATGATGGCAGTTTGGAACCAAAGGGATTGCTAACCAGTGAGGACCAGCTCTTGTATTCTTCTTTTGTAACACTGAGCAGTTATGAAGTAACCTTCCAATTTTGCCTACAGTTCAGCAATTGATTATCAGTCTGATTACGCCATCAGCTATATTGGTGCAGAGACAGATTAACTTGTCTGGTGACAATGAAGTCAGTTCTGACTTGAACACGAGTGACTGAAATTGAATCTGTCCTCTAATCTAATTTGAACTATGGAATCATGACCATAGATGCTTTCGTTAACAGAAATGTAAGTGTTCAATTGAAGCATTAAGGAGAATAAAGTGAAATATCTAAAGAACGTCAGATTTTGAGTATCTTCATGGGAGGACACTCAAGAAGCTAAGAAGAGGGAAAGAAACCATCCAAACAACTTCAGTTGTGGTTATATCACAGAAGCTCCAGTAATAATACAGTCAATTATATTTCTTTCATAGGTTTTTAGATATCTTTGTATTTGTCAGCTCTAAGCACTTGAAAGAAACTGTTGAAAATACATCCTTTAAAGTATCTACAAAATCTTGTGCAGTACAGTGCACTTCATGAAAGGATATTGTAGAACTACAAGTATGAAGAAAAAAAAAGCTTTCTTTGAAAGATCTAGCAGCCAGGGGAAGGGGAAGATGGAACAAATCAAATCGCAATAAGCATTTTGAAGTGTTTGCAGTAGTTGTTCCACACAAGAGGATGATTCTACATCTCGTGTTCACATCCATTATTACAGAAGCTGAGTACTCTTTATAACTAAAATTCAGTTGCATTTCTACACTGGCATTTCACCTTTATTAAAAAAAAAAAACAAAAACCAAAAACCAAACCAAACAAAAACAAAACAATACAAAACAAAACAAACAAAAAAAACTAGTTTGCATGAGTTTGATAAGCCTATTTAATAATGTATGTTCTACTCTTATACTTCTCAGTGACCTAGGAAACTCCAGGGAAGCTAGAAAAGCTAGACTATCCATCAGTGATCCAAGCTGATAAGCCTGGATGATAAGACATTGCAAAACAGATGTAGCAAACCATTAGTCTCTGAAAAGGCAAAAACATGGAACATGGGATAGTAAGACACTACACAGGCTGACCATCACACTGACAGCATCTGGAGATGGACAGAAAGTGCTCAAACTGTTGGTATTTTGTCATGAGTTTGAACAGACCACAACACTTTGCTGGGTGGTGCTTCAAGTCCCTTCCCCTCTACAGCACCAGAGCACATTTCAGCAGCGTCTGTCTGAGACATGGATCCACATGGCAAGCATGGGCTAGTGGAAGAGTCCCTCCTAGCCAGCCAGCCAGCTGCTGAGAGAGACACGAGCAACCACAGCTTTCATCAGAGGCCTGGAGTCTCACCAGCATGTGGATTCCCAAACAGATTGGCAAAGGATCTCAGCCCCCAAACCAACACCACAGCTGGATGTCACAGACAACGTCTTGCCAACCACCACTCGAGCTCGGTTAGGATGGATTTAATAAGCAATGAAAGAAGGGAGCAGGCAGGGAGAGCTCCGGCAGCACTCAGCTTTAACAAATAAAAGTGTCTGCACAAATACTGCTTGCAAAACATTTTGTTTCCGAGGGCAGGTGTACTGTCCTTATATCATTTCAATTTGACAGAGAAAAGAATATGCCCTGTCATCATTCTGCTGAATGCAACCACAATCAAAAATTACTTCTGAGGCAGTTAATAACAACTTTGAGAGTATCAGCAGAATCGTGTAAAACACCACTTAGATTTGGCAAGTTTAAACGGTTCTGAAATAACAGGTGAATAATATATTCGGATTTGCCTCCATAGGCAGCCAGAGTAGAGAAAATTACTGTAAGACAATTTTTTTTGACAAAAACTCAAGATAAACAACTCAGCTTCTTTTTGTCAAGAGTAACTGAGTGGGAGGATAAATAAAATGCAGTAGGCAGAATGTCCCTGGAGTTTAACAAGGCCTCTAGCACTCCACCACACAGAAAACTCATTAACACACCGGAGAATCACGGCACAGATCAATTCAGATGAAGAACAGAGATTGTAAGTGAAGAGATTGCAAGTGAAGAGATAAGTGTCATGTTAAATCTGGCTGGGTAGAATATCAAGAAGGGACTTGTTAGATCCCACATTAATCAACTACCAGCAGTTCAGGGCAGAGCTGGTCCTGCTTCTCCCCTACTTGGGAAATTGCACTGTGGTAGTAGACTGTGAGTTCAAAACGTGTGGAGGATATTTATTAAAATCCAGAAGGTTCACCATCCCACCTGACATGACTTAAACACATGAAGCCTTCAATCTACCTCATGTTCAACCTTTCCTCATTTAACATGCTCTGTGCAGGCCTCTTCATCCTCAAAAAAAAAATCTCCTGTACCATTCCATATTTAGACTACTCTTCAACATTCTCACCTTAAAATCACTCCCTTACAGAACCTGTACAGGGTAAAATGCCATTTAAAAGATTCTTCAATCAACACATTTTTTGGCAATCACATTTATTAGAGACTGAAATAAAAATGACAGCTACATCATCCAGGTTTGTTGTGAAGGACAGAAGTAGTTGTCACAGTCAGCCAAAGTCAGACAGCCATGTAATGAATAACATTTTGCCAAACTGTGTGGATGTTTCCAGTCACCAACATCCTTTATTTATATAACCATAGAATAACAGAATCGTTTTGGTTGGAAAAGACCTTTAAGATCATTGAGTCCAACCATTAACCAGCAACGCCAACAAGTCCACCACTAAATCATGTCCCTCAGCACCACATCTACACACCTTCTGAATACCTCCAGGGATGTTGACTCCACCACTGTTCAAATGCTTGACAACCCTTTCGGGGAAGAAATTTTTCCTAATATCCAACCTAAACCTCCCCTGGTGCAACTTGAGGCCATTTCCTCTTGTCCTATTGCTTGTTGCCTGGGAGAAAAGACTGACCCCCACCTCACTGCAGCCTCCTTTCAAGGTGTTGTAGAAAGCCAGAAGGTCTCTCCTGAGCCTCTTTTTCTCTAGGCTGAACAACCCCAGTTCCCTCAGCAGCTTCCCATAAGATGTCTTCTCTAGACCCTTGGTTGCCCTTCCCTTGACCCACTCCAGCACCTTAACATCTTCTTGTACTGAGGGGCCAAAAAATTTATTTTCTCTTTGTTAGATCCCTCTGGACTCCCCCTTGAATCTGTCAGATGTGACTGAAACACATCACAGACCTGCTTTACCAGGTAAGCACTGCATAAGTGTCCCCACTTGAGGCACCCCCATGCATGGATGGCTGACCTGTGTTTGAAATGCTCACTGTGGCAATACTTGCCAAGGCCAAACCACAAAACAGCAGGTCTTAAAACACAGTCAGTGGCCTGGAAATCTGCACTGCAGATCCACACTGCTTTTGCCTACAACACGTAGACATACGTGTGAGCAATATTGCACGAGGAAATAAATATCTGTGCATGTTTAAAGACTTGATGGAGAAGATAAACAACAAAGAGTACAGCCCTTGGAAAACACAGCACACGGCAAGAGGAGCGCTGAGGAGTGAGGCACAAGAATAGGAACATTTTTATGGAAAAAAAAAAGTTGTCTGCAGGACCGTGGTGTATTTCTGCCCGTGACTAAATAAAAGAATCGAGCTGAAGTCGGTGTGACCTGCAGGCACAGAATGATGCTGTAAATGCTCAAGTGCTGTTTTTTAAAGGCATTTTTGTCTCTAAATGTCTTTTTTTTTTACAAGTGAAACAATTTTGGGTTATAGTTTCTGTCTAACGGAAATATTTTTGGAAGGTTTCTTGGCTGTCACTACAGACATTCTGAGCCACTAATTTAGATTTCTTTCTTTTGTTATCCTCTAATTAACTTGCTCTGCTCATAGGTATTGCTTTTCCAGATTGTCCTCTTCCAAGTTCTCCTTTTACATGCTTCCTATTAACACTGTTCTTGAAAAAATAAAAGCAAATTAAAGAAACACCACCCACTAGACTGCAACTACATCAGTCAGATACTTCATATTTCCAGTCTTTTGAATATTGTTGAACGCTTCCTTACATCAGATATCAGATACCTTTCTCTGTGTAGCACAGAGTCAAATTTCAGGCAAAACCTTATCACTACACATAAAATACTGCCCACTCTTCTGCTTTACATCCCTCCAGCCCCATTCTTGCTTGTTACTAGCAGTTCAGCAAAATGTAAAATAACAACAACCCTGCATTACTGCACCTTTCCTTGAGGAATACGCTCCCCCTAGCACTTGAATAAATGTTATCACAATCAATACCCTAGTAATTAAAATCACCAGCATTTCGGCTTTTTTACAATTCTCCTTATCTGGGGAAAAAAAAAAAAAAAAAAAAAAAAGACCCACACTATTTCTTGCTCTACTTTTTCAAACTGCCTTGGAAACAGAACACAAATCATTCAACTACCCCTTTGTCCTTAACCCCAGAATTAGCTATTGCTGTAATGTCAGTGAAAATCGTTTTGCTTTTCTCTACAGACACAACATCATTTTCTTCCTGAGTATCACTTACTGCTTTTCCCATTCCTCTAGTTTATCAATAAGCCATAAATTCTGATTTTGACAGTAATAGTAGCAGTTTTGTCCCAGGGTTCTTTTTGTTGAGAGGATTTGGTTTTGCTTTCTTTTACTTCCAGTAATAAAAAAAAAAAAAAAAGAAACTGAAAAGCAGGACAGGAAAACACTGGAAAGGAAATGACTGAGTCTGACAAACAATCAGTTATCAACACTGCTCAGCTACCAGAACTTATCAAGGTTGAAATCTTGCCTCCATTAAAGTCAATGGGAGTTTTGTCATTGACTTCAACTGAGCTAGAATTTCACTCTAGAAATATCATATGTGACTAAATGAGAGAAATCCACGTGGAAGGTAGTGCAGGCTCACCTAGGAACTTCAGTCCTCAGGAAACTAAAAGCTAAATACTAAAAGTATTGAAATTCAACTTCAGTATTTTCTAGATCATTTACTTTTTAACAGGTTAAGCAGGCAGAAGATAGAGCTTTTAATACTAGGGAAGTAGGATGCAGTTCTATTCACATACTCAAAGGAAAACTATCTCTTGTAAGATTTGGAACATGGCTTTCCCAAGCATCTGATGATGAAGGGCCACATCCTGCTCTGCGCCCCAAAGGAACTCCTTTGGGTCAATGGCATGGCACACACACCCCCCTCCAGCCACATATTTCTGCAGCCTTCGCTATCAAAGAACCTCAACCTGGAGCTAAGTTTATTCCATCAGTATTTTGTTTAGGAAATTATAAAAAAATCCAAAAGACATTGGATATCAAAAAACTTTTCTTCTCTCTCCCAAAAATATAAATAACAAGCATACTAAAGAAGTTTTTCTCATCAATACACCAAGCTATGGCACAGTTGCAATTGGTCAACAAAGCTGCCTGTCCATTCTTTGCCTGCCACCTCTGCTTAAAGGGAATGTATAATGCTCCTAAACAAGCTCTTTGCCCTTCCAGCAGAGGAAACATCAAGTTATGTCAAGGGAAGTTTAGGCTGGATAGTCGTTAGGAAACATTTCCTCCCCAAAAGGGCTGTAAAGCCCCGGATCAGGCTGCCCAGGGACGTGGTAGAGACACCATCCCCAGAGGGATTTAAAAGCCGTGTCGATGTGGTGCTGAGGGACATGGTTTAGTGGTGGGTTAACAGCTGGACTTGATGATCTCAAAGGTCTTTTCCAACATGAACAGTTCTATGATTCTATGAACATTGTGCATGGAAGTGGCTATGCCCATTGTACTAGCTGCATTTTGTGAGGGCATGACTCCAGGCCAAACATGTCCAAGCAGCCATCTACCCTAAGTGTGTGCGCACCCATGACTAAAAAGAGATACAACTCTGCTAATCCAGCTGTGATGTGGGAAGAAGGATTAATATTTAGACAACACCAGCCCAAATAGGCTTCTGGGACCATAAAAAAAAAAAAAACAGTCATGGGCTGCACTGCTTAATCAGGTGGAGGTGATTCATGTGAGAAAACCTGCCCCGTGACCTTTCACGAGCCTGTAAGCGCAGGCAGGCTGTCAAACTTTTATGGAGAAAAGAGGTGTAATCAACTAGTGCTTGTGATGACCTTTTAAGAAGTAAATGGTCGAGGTAAGCACGCGTTCTGAACAGAGTAAGGAACGGGACTGCCTGTGTGCCTAACGCTTGCCGGGGCGGTGATGAGAGCCGCCCCCGTGCTTGTCCTGTCCACCCCCTCCTCCCAACACCGGCACATGCCGCGGTGGCGCTCCCAGAGCAGAACTGGCTCAGCCTGTACCATTCACACACCCTCGCACCGACCCCGCGGGCGGCCCCCGGCCCCGGGGCT
>NW_008615478.1:0-5299 GCF_000691845.1 Merops nubicus
TGCTATAGCTATAATATAAAACTGCCACTGTAATTGCCCCATGTAGGGTGCCAAAAAGGACTGTGGTGGGTTAACCCTGGCTGAGCAGGTGATGCCCACCAAGCTTATATATCACCCTCCCCCTTTCTTCTCCTTTCTCCAGAGAGCAAAAGGGGAAGGGAAATTAAGATAGAGACAGAAGCCTTGTGGGTAAAAAAACCCCCAAGAGCGGCTCCCCCAAGAGTAGCTTAATTAGAAAGCAGAAGTTAAGCAACACTGCACATGGAAGCAAAGAGCAAAAACAAAGATTTATTCTCCACTTCCCATCAGCAGGTGATGTCTGGCCTTACCTGGGAAGCAGGGCTCCAAAACACAATGGTTGCTCTGGAGGACCAAGGAATAGCCCCCACTCCCCCTCCTTTGTACCAGCTTTATAGTTGAGCTGTCATCATATGGTATGGAATATCCCTTTGGTCAGTTCAGGTCAGCTGTCCTGGTTATGTTCCCCTATAAGCTCCTGCCCTCCCACCCATTGTGGGGGAAATGTTAGAAAAAGCCTTGGTGCTATGCAAGCACTGCTCAGTGGTAGTCATAACATGGGTGTTATCAACACCCTTCTAACTCAGCACAAAGGCACTGCACCAGGAGGGCTGCTATGGGAAAATCAGCTGTCAGATGTGATACACTGACAAATGATCATTAGTTCTAATTTTCAGTTCTGAAAGAAGCACAAGTAACTTGGAGAAAATACTTGAAGTATCTTTGTGATTGGATGCTTATCATCTATTGGGAAAAATACCAATTTAAATCACTAGTATACTTTTCTTCAAAGACTGACATTTTTCTTCTTTGCTGGTGCTGGAACATCAGTGCTCTGGCTATGAAACTCCTGTGGTTTTTTTCCTACAGTCATTGCAATCTACTTGATGCTTGCAGTGATACAATTCCCCACCATTTATGGGCCGCTTGATAGATGGTGCGGCTCTCCTCCCTGGGCCACACAGCAGTCTGTTGGGAAAGTACATGTTGCAAAAGACTGTGTACCAGAGTGTTAAGACACTCCCTTAAAATACCTGACTCCTGCCCCCTCTATTCCCTGGGGACAATAGAGTACTTTTTCCTATGTTCTTTAGACAGGCTCTTTAGCTGCTTTAGAGCCATAGTGAGCAGTTTAAGCTCTGCAGATTTTGGGGAAGCAAACTCCTAAAATAAGACAAAATATTGTCTGCAACATTAAAAAGTAATATACTTTTATCCAAGGAGGGAGTTGGGTTACCTTGCTCAATGTGTTTCCTGTGATGAGTGGATGCTGACAAGTGGCTTCTTTCACAGAACTGAAGAGTATTTTGGCAGATCTATGGTCTCAGTGTTGCCTGCTCCAATCTGTCTGCCACATCACACTATGAAATCTGAAACAGAAACCTAAACTAGTATCACAGAAAATGTCTGTGTTATAAAAGGACAGCACTACACATTCTTGTAATTTCAGCTTCCCAGGCAGGCTGGAATATATGAGGCTACATGTATTTTTGCTGTGCCCAAGTTTTTAAGGTACTCTTCTATATTAATAGAGTGTACAATGGGGATGGGACTTGTCCTGAATGAACTCTTAATCAGTAGCTTGGCACAAATACCAGGATGTACAAATTTTTAAATTTGAAAATGCATTAAAAAATGTATAAATATCTTAAAATAATCTACTGCTGAATAAAACAAAAATACACAGCATCAGGCATTTATGCTTTAGGGCATAAGTCAAACACTAAACTGCCTGAGGTCAGGAATATATTTTCCCTTTGGGCAGTTGTGCATTACAGAGTTTTCTGACTTTTCTCAAAAGCATTGGCTATTATTTATTTTTTCAGAAAAACAAACTGGGCCAATTGAACTATTAGTTTAAGCCAAAACAGCACTTCTGCAAGTTCTGCAGCACTAGCAATTTTTACCTTACATCAAAAGTATGACTTCCTGAAACAAGGAGCGCAATAAGAGCAGAAACACACCCTGACATTTGCTTGCATAGCAGATTGCAGTGACCTATATTTGTCTTCTGCAACCAATTCTTAGTAGCCTCTATAATGATCAAACTGATGGTTTAAAGATATGGATCAGAGGAAGTAATAAAACATGATCTTTCCCTTGTATTTCAGCTTTGAAATAGTTGAGAATTTATGGCATGTAGCCACCAAAAATACATCACAATAATTTTCTGAATTTAACGACTTGTGGTTATGTAATCCCTTAAATACACCAATAGTACTCTTTTTGAAACTGATTGATTTGGACCCACGGCTTTCTCTAGAGTTTCTTCTCTATAAAACAGCACTTTAAAACATTCTTTGACTTGATCTTTACAATACACATTTTATTTTCATTTCCAATTGCTATTTCTTTTAAATTGGCAGGCACTTATTTATTATGCTACAGTATTGCTTCTTGGGCACAAGTGACACTACTGCAATGTGTTACTACAGAGGCATCTCTTACATTTAGCATAATTCCTGACTAAGCCAAGCTACACAGCCGGGAGAAAGAGATGGCCTAACAAATATTAAAGTAGTTAGGTAACTGGATTAACATTTTTTTTCCCCCCTTTATTTCACTTTACTGATACACATCTGCTGTACTGTTCTTCCTCTTGAAATAATCCTAGAATCTACTCCCAGAAAAGCATTCTGCACAGGGTCATTTTTGACTGTAAAGTTAGGAGGACTGTGGACTGCACCAACACTTATTTCATGAATTCAGAAACACACAATCACATAACCAGACTCCCAAGCAATGTGGATTTTGGCAAACTGCAACCCAGATTTAATCTGTAAGTAAATTCTGCTCTAACACATCTCAGATGTCTCAGATTCCCATGGGAGACACTTTTGTACTAGTCATCCAGTCTCTCGACAAACAGCTGCAACACAGAACTGCAGTTCCTAACTATGAAAAGAGACAAGAATATCCACCGTGCCTGACAGATCTGCAGCTATGTTTTGCCAATAACCAGGCCCAACAAAAATGATACAGGCAGCAGAAAGAGAAACCAATACACAGACTGTATTGTATACAAAAAAGACATTCCATGAATGATCACTGGAGGTACAAACAGATCAGTCAACTGGTACATAATTGATGCCACCCCCAACAAAGACATTTATGTCCCACAAAAGACATGACTCAGCCCACCACAGGTGGTATAAACAGTGAACCAAGGTTTCCCATAGTTGGCATGGGAAATGGCCCAATCAGTAAACTAAATGCATAAGAAAAAGGTGCCCACATGGCAACTCTCACCCAATCAGCCCATGGTCACAAAGGTCTAAACAGACTGGGGCCCAGCTCCAGGAAGAGTCAGGAGGTCTTGCTTGAACCAGGAAGCTCTACAGAGTGCACTCCACAGAGCAGACACTCCTGACTCCCTGCTAATGGTCCCAGTTTTTATCCCCAAGTGGGCCACCTTGCAGGACACCTGGGGCTCATTTCCCTTATGGCTCTCCCTGCAGGGCCAGCCACACCCTGGGGGGAAGCTATAAGGCAAACTCACCACCTCTTTATGAAGGGCTGTGGGAATCACCCATATGTCAACCTTAATTCAGGGCTTGGGGTTCAAACCCCAGCATTTCAAGCTAACACCAGTTTTCCTGTGGAACTGATTTTGGTATGAGTATTGCAGGAAAAAAAAAAAAAATTATCCAGTTGTAATATAAAAGAGGAAGGTCCAGAAGGAGAAAACAAAGACCAGAATCTCCTATCCTATAGCATCAGAACCATTCTTTCATGAAAAGTCCAGATTTTCATTATGGCCCCAGAGTTTTATTTATTCTTATTCTCAGAAGAGGGGTTAATCTCCAGCATGAGTGGGTACTGTGTACTGTGGCTACTGAAAGAGGGTTCGGAGAGAAAGATACATGAACAGCTAGGAAATAACAAGTCAGGATATGGTGCCTGAGAAGAACTGCTCACCAGTTTTGCAGGGTTGTTCTTTCTGTGTTGTTGTGCATATACAAATACAGAGTAAAGGAAATCAGATATCAAAGTGTTAAATACAACTTGAGACAAGGAGACATTACCCCACAAATGGACGCTATTATTTGAGAGCTGAAGAGTAATAGACTACTAAAACAAAAGCTGAAGGAGTACAGCACCCATACAAAATACTTGTCTTTTGCCAAATACAATTGATACAGCACAGAAATTATCTCGGTAAGAGAGGCTAGAAGGTTAGGAAGCATACAAGATTCAGGAAAGGTTTTTTTCCCAGTTCAAGGTAGACATAATTTTTGCATTTCTAAGCAATTATGAGCAATAAAAAAAATAATGTAAAACTGAGGAGTGTGTCAGGAAGGAGCTCTGGAGAAAAGATGCACACTCCAAGGGGTCTGCAGCCAAATCTGTTTATTGCAAAGTATTACAGCCTTTTATCATAGACAAGAGACAGCCCCCCGAACCTGATAGGTTAACAAGCCTGTTCACACGCCTAAGCTGAGCTACAGATTGGTAAAAGTTATTGTCCATGCTCTGTCCACGTGCCCTGTCAGCCTTTAGAATTGTTGTCCTCAGCTCTGCCAGTGTTTACATTCTTGTCCGGGTGAGCTGCCAATGGAGCCCCCTTATCTTCTCGTTGTTTCCTTCTTTCCTAATTCAAGGTTGTTTCACGGACTTTCTCAGGCCTATGAGAATCTCACTGTCTGCACTGATTGTTCATGCTCAGCAAAATCATGTCATCCTGCTCTGCAAGTCACGATTCCACAGGAGTGTTAAGTCACTGTCTGTCTTTTGTAAAAAAAATATTTTGTTATCAGTACCAGATGGTATACTCAAGTTTTCCGTGTATTACATAGCACATATAGTCACGGACTGGCTTTGTAGACTTTGTTTTATAAAAGATGATCTTGTTACATGCAACAAACCCCTGTATTTAGGATTGTATATGCTTCAGCTACAGTGTCTACTATAAATCTATATCATTCAAGATTTTATTTCTTGCAGTCCTGTTTGGGAAGGGAGTGTTTAATAGCTAAACATAGTTTACAAATCATGTCCTTCTGATAACTAAATTAATGGAATATTCTAAGCAGACACTGAAGTCCCCAAGTTAGGTCATGGATCTGGCAACAAATTTAACTCCTGACAACTTTGCTATGAATTATTTACTTACAATTTAGAAGCTCAGCAACCTGAGCTTACATTTCTGAAAATTACAAACCTAGTAAATTAGATCTGGCATATTTTCCCAGTCTCTCTTGAACCTGTGCAAATATTCATGTCATCTGGTGCTGTTACAAGTAAATAACATCCCACTGATATAGGGGAAGAATAATAATAA
>NW_008615479.1:0-28874 GCF_000691845.1 Merops nubicus
ACACACACACACACACACAGATTTTAGATTGGGAAGCTGAATGAAATGCATGATGAATGGATTTTTTCAGTTCCCTGGCAGACAACCTGTATTTTCTAACTAGGAGGGAAATAAACCCTGCAGTGTTTTCCCACCCCTAATTATGGGAGGTTTGTGGCTAGACAAAGATCCTATAAATTACATAATTCACAGAACATCCACTTGAAAAATTATACCTCCACTCTTTTTCACATCACTCTCACAGCAATGAGTGAAGAGACCAAGTAATTGCAGGTTAATATGCATTCAGCAAATTCTCATCTAATTACTGAGCTTCTTATGCTTGGGGTGAAACCATTTGTAAAATTATTCAGCCAATAATTCCTTTTTCTGATAGTTCTTTAAACTGTGAACTGAAATAAAAAAAAAGGCTAATAAAGTAAATACAGGACCCAAATCCTTGCAGATCTCATGTGGAAAACAGATGTAACTCAGAACAGGTAGAAAAATGCAGGAGAGGAAAGAATTGAATTCACAATTTACAACCCCAACCCAAACTTTGTATTTCTTACTTGATAAATGTTCACAGTCTGCAGGCCCCTGTTTGCTAGGAGCATGACAGAGGCAGGATGAGACAGTATCCTGTACCTTGTGCAGCTGCTGGGGCCAGCTGCAAAACTGCCAGGCAGGGGAAAGTAAACTTCAATTGATGTGAAATTTCCACAGTTCACAAATACTTGTGGATTTCTGTGCAAGGTTCTGTTTCTGTGAATATTTTAGTCATTAAAGCCCAAATTTGATATTTGATGAAATATCACAATCTGGTGTGAATCACAAATGATTTAAAATTGCATCTGAATATTGATATGAATAAATGTGTGAGAAGATAGGATGCTGAATGTTATTTATGATCTCTGTACAGTTTGTTTTGATGCTCTCTGAATTCCAATCTCATTGACCTCCTCCCCATGAGGGAACCATTGCCTGCCATCAATTCAAACCCCAGCACTTCCCAGTACAACCAAACCATCCTGACCCACAGTTCTCAGCCACTCTTTTCCTTAAACCTGTTATCCCTCAGCTTTCAAACCCATGCCAAAATTCTTGAAGTTAATATTCTTGGAAGAGTTTTCCTTCCAATCATCTACCATCCCACCCTGATCCTTCCACAAGCTGATCCTCCAGCCTAAAGCTTTCTGATGGATGTTGCCCTGTTCTTTCCTTCCCCTGCCAAAGCTCCCCCACCTCTCCATCCCACCATGCATTTCAGATTATTACAAGATCCAAAGTAATATCTCTCCTTTCCAAAATTTTTAGATAGCACTGGCTTTGCTAAATTGTTGAAAATGCCACTGTGGTTATTACCAGACAACAGTTAATTCTCCTACTGACTGTTTTATTTATGGACTGGTCTGTACTCTCTCTTGTAGTCTTCTCCAAATAATTTTTGAACCTTTTGACTAGAGTTGACACAGAGGTGGAGGTCTCAAAGCTAATAAATTTCTACAAGTTCCTTGAAAACTGGCTGGCAAGTAGAGAAAAGTAGAAAGATCCTCTCAGTTCCCTGACAAGAACCCTCCAGCAGTGGAAGGGCAGAGAAGGTAAAGAGGGGAAGAGGAAAAGGGAGAAATGCATGGGCGTGTTTTGAAACTTCAGCACTTCTCACCTCCTGCCAAGATTACAGTTGTGAGATGCATAGAAAAGCCTGTGATGTATATGATACACACAGAAAAACAGGTTGTGATAACTCCACTGCTGGGTTTGGTGTGTACAGACACTTCAGTTGCTCCTCAGAAGGGTGATGCAGAGGCTGAAATAGCTGGCAGACAGTCCTGACCAGCACTCAGTTGTAGTCTGAGGCCACTACAGAACACACTGCACAAAGGCAGCATTTTTACCCTTGAGTAGTGTGAATAGCACACATGGATTTTCATTTCATGAAGAGTATTTTACATTGCAAGGAAGCTGACACTGGTGATGTGGCTGAGGGAGCTGAAGGAGAGAGCTGGCTTCTATCTGTGAGAAAGGCTTGTGTGCCTGGAACCTGGTGGGTTTCTTCTAGTGAAAGGTGCAGCCTGTCCTCACAAACCTGCCCCACTTTAATTAGAAATCATTAGTGTAATCCACACAATCAATAGCCTAGGTAGAGCAGTTGTAGCCACCTCTCTGCTCCCCTCTGTGTCCTAGCCTAGGTGGCTGGATAGAACAGTGAGGAAAAACAAACCATGCAATTCTGTGCTGTCAGATTGAGGCCTTAGTGTATAAAACTGAAACAAGATTTTGGAAGGCAAGGAAGAAGCTGGAGGCTGGGAACTAAGGCTTGTCTCTTTCAGGTACAGAGCAGTGGCCTCCTGGAGCCGTGTGCAGGGCATTGGCATCCCTATGATCACTGCTATTGAGATCTTCTCCATCTGGCTTCTGTCCTTCATACTGGCTATTCCAGAAGCCATTGGGTTTGCTGTGGTACCTTTTAGGTACAAGGATGAAGGTTATGTTACCTGCATGCTCAACCCTACGAATAAATTTATGTTGGTAAGTACCATCCTGTCTTCTCTTTTTGGGATCCACAGAGCCAGAGAAGTGCCTGAGACACACCAGGCACGTTTCATAGCCCTCAGCCTCTGTGCTCCTGCAGCTCAGCAGCTGCCAGGACCTACACTGGCTTCTTCAGAGCCAGTCAGGTGAGCAGTCACCACAGAATTAACAAATCTGGTGCAAGAAACTGGTGTTTCTGGAGGGAAACACCACATTTTATTCTGGACTTGGAATTTTTCATGATAGAGTGCAAGTTTCTCTTTTTTTCAATGTCTGGCACTTCTTTTATTGCACCAGAACATGACCTGGGCTAGAGTTGGGAAGGACAGGGCAAAGTGGGGCTAGGAAATTTAGAAAATAAAGTGTGGCTCCTGAGTGTTTTTCAGAGGACTGTCCCCAACTCTGGGGGAGACAGACTGCAGGGATGGCAGAGAGGGCAAGAGAAGAAAAAAAATGAATTCCCTAATGGAAATAACCCATGCAGGTTGAAGATGGAGTGGAATTGCCCAGGAATTGCTAGATCTTTGTTTCTAAACTCTACAGATTATCAGACTGTAGCCACTGTAGTTCTAAGAATATGATTTATGGGCTGCACAGGGCAGCAAATTTCCTTTTTGTAACAGCTGGCTTTCTCCACAAATGTGCCTGGGCAACCCTCATTTCCTCTCTCCCTCAGAAAAATAAATAGTTTTCTCTCCCCTCTTCTCAACAACAGCACAGCTCAGGTCCTCCACAGGCACGATAACTTTAATGATTATTATTCTGGTCTTAACGTTGTAAGTAGAATAACTTGTTTTGGTTTATTAGGAGGAATTAAGTCTCTTTTACTTGCTCAGCATAATTCAAAAGCTCCAAGTCTTCCCACGCCAGCTTGATTTTCAGGGAAACAAGCCAGCATTTATGTTCAAGCCTAAAGTAAATGCTGGAGATGTCAGTCAAAATGGGGAGAGTTCTGTTGCAGTGTGTTGAAAGCCAGCACGAACGTGAGATTAAAAAGGAAATACCATTTTTTCCTTAACTACAGCATTTACTACCACAAACACCACAATAAACAGTTACTAAACGTTGGGATGGATTTATGATTAACTTTTGTTTTTAATAGGAGCTTTATTCATGTTTAAAGTCTTTCAGGGATAGCTTTAAAGATTGATGCTAGCCCGTGATTCCCAAGAGGCTGAGTGCACTAGGAAACTTGTTTAAAATGCACATTTCCTGTAGAAAACCAGTTCCATGTGGGCTTTCAAGACAAACAAAAGAATGTCTACTTCTCTTCAATCAACCCAATTTTGTGCTTTGATGTCAGCCTTGTGAAACTGGGATTCCACAATTAATCGTTGGCAGACGTTTTTTTTTGGGCAGGTTTTGTAACTGCACAAAGTCTGGTCCTCACACAGAGCTCAAGGTAGCAAGGATTCACACAGGGTCCATCTTGTTGCCCAACCACTAGGATTCCACTGTGACTTGGAGGAAATTCTACTCTGACTTGGAGGAAATTCTACTCTGACTTGGAGGAATTTGCCACGGAAGAGATAATTGTCTCCATGTAAAGCTTTTTTCAGCAGAAGAAGCAGTAATTACATTTCCCCTCAGCACAAACTCTTGGAATATGAGGCATGTTGTTTTCTAGCTTTCTGCTGGCAGAGGCTCTGTTCCCAACAGGGAGAATTCTGCCCCCAAGAAAGAAGAATGCAACTATGCAGCAGACTGCAGCCCCTCCTCACGCAGGGGTGAGGTGAAAGAGGAGTGAACAAGCTCACCAGCACAACTCAGAATGTCCTCTGAGGTGGGACTGTGGCCTAGACACCAGCAGCATGTTCTGAACGAGCTCTGCAAGCAGCCAACCATGTTGGGGCAGAAGAAATATCAAAAGCATTCCCTTTTCCTTTGTAAATCAGATTTCTAGTGTAACTCATGCAGATTTTAAAATTAATATTATTGAAGACGAGTCTATTGATTGCTTCCATTTTTTTTTCTCTCAAAGTTGAGTCGTGTTCAGCTTTAAATGTAAACAAGATGTCAGAGGTTTGACTCTCTCCAACAGGATTCTTGTAATCCTCAGTTCTTAGCATTTTGACATTTGGTGTGGGAACTGTGATGTTACAAGAGCACATCCGCCAGGAATAAACAAAGATGATGAGAAAGAAGGTTCCTTTTTACACACATCCCTCCCAGGGACTAATCACACAGGCAGGAAGCATTTAAAATGTCCTATTTCAGCGCACACTTTTGGGCTGAAACATAAAAACCAAGATAGGCTGTTTTCTCAAGGTTGAAAAGATCATCCTCTACAGAAAAGTGTGATTTGAAATGTCCTGTCAAATTTGATAGTTCCCATAAGACATAAGTGTATGAATTTAAACCACAGCTCAATGACATGCCAAAATACCACCACTCTTAAGTCTCTCAGTGTCCAGACACAAAAGGCAAGTGGTAGGAGTGGCAGGCAGAGGGTTAAAAGTATCTGCAGCACTAGAAGCCACCCATCTGCATGTATCAGACAAACACTTAGGATATCTGCCCAGTACCTAAGCAAACCAACCACCAATCTCTTCACTGATAACAAAAGGTGATTAAACTTAGGAGACATTTTGAATGTTCCTTTTTTGGATGCAGGACAGAAGCCGTGGAGGTAAATGGCATTTCCTGAGCCAGGCTTGTAGTGAGATTTGTTATCTCAGGCTGACACTGGCTCCATTTTGGCATGCCCTTTGCATGAGACTGGATTCCAGTTTTCATTCAGGAGTGGAAATGTTCCGAGAGCACAACCAAAATACAATTCATTTCAAGCCAAGGCAGATTGCAACAAAGGCACAGGCTCTGGAAGGTAAAATGTTTGCCCTGCCACAATTCCCATTGTCATCTTGATACAAAACACATCAACCATCAGAACATTCACATCACTTGTGCTGTTTACCTGCAGGCAGATACCAGTGTACCAACTGTCTCCAAGACCTTCCCGTGGTGCTTTCCATTGAATCATAAGAAAATCTCTTCTTTTTTTCTTTACCTTGTCCACAGTTCTACAAAGATGCCAAGGACTGGTGGCTGTTTGGGTTCTATTTCTGCATGCCCCTGGCATGTACTGCCATCTTTTACACACTAATGACCTGTGAAATGTTAAACAGAAGGAACAGCAACTTGAGGATCGCCCTCAGCGAACACCTTAAGCAGGTAAATAGGAGGAACAAGGCTTGAAAATACTCTTCTCTTTTTGCATTGTCTTAGAAATGCTTCAAAGTATAGCTGAATACAGAAAATTACAGAAAGGGAGGTTGTAGGTTGTTTATGACATTGAATTATTTCATTTAAACTGAGAACAAAAGACCCAGCCACAGGATAAGGAGGTACTGAAGACATCACACTCAGGAAACTGGCCAGTTTCTTACTATGTCTGACAGGTTTGTTCCCCTGCTCTTCAACCTCAAACCACTGCTGGCTAAATGCTTTGAAATTGAACCACAAAGATGTGCCAAAAAAATGTTTCTTTTAAGTCATACAGATATGACTTCATAGGTCCTCCCTACTTTTGGGACACTTTGATATGCAACTTGAGCTTCATATGTTAGAAAAACCTGGGTTAGAAGAGAGTGGATTGGTTTTTTTCAGGATTATTGCACTGTTGAGGTAGCACTACTGTAGCTGCTTTGAAAAGAGCAACAGGAGAACAGTAGAAACAAATCTGATCTGTTTTAGCAGAGGACTTTAGAGCCCTAATAGCTCAAGGGTTGGACTTGATGATCTTGGAGGTCCCTTCCAACCTAAAGGATTCTATGATTCTAAATGATCATAGGGTAAAGTCACTCACAGAACCATCAGATCTCACTTGGCTGTTTTTGTAGCACTGGCTGATGTTTAATCTCTAACTGAAACTTTAAAACAATCTGTAGTTTTTCCCTTCTGCTGATGTCAGCCCCTCAGATTCCATTCTTTCCTTCAGACTGTGCATTCACAGATGTGAACCCCTAAAGCAGTCCCCTCTGCAGCAGAGGGAGTTCTTCCAGAGGTTCCTCCTCTGCTGGTTCATTCCAGAGCAGGGCAGTCTGGAAAATCCTCCCCTTGTCCAGATCCTCCCCCCTTTTTCCACTCATCAGACCTCAGGGACTGCAACAGTTAGTCCCAGGGCCAGGCACAAGCTACTCCACCCATTAGGGGTGAGGAAAGTGCCCTCCAGCTTCCCAGTGCTGGAGGAAGCTCCTCAGACTGGTTGCTGGAGGATGCCTGCATGCCTCAACTTCCAAATGCTTGTCTTTTTAACTATCACCATTTTTAGGTGTTTTAATGACAGAGCTTTACAGTGCTTGTCCCTGTGACACCACAGTGGCAGTTCCACAAGTGGAATCCTCACTCCTTCACAAGCTTCTCTTAATCAAAGCCATGCCTACCAAACACCAGTGGTCAAAAATCCACTAGAACATCTGTAAATCTCTAGAGGCATGGAAAAGACCCATTAAATTTAAATTATTTCCTAACTGTTACAAAATGAAGCTGTCACACAGACATTTCTAGAATTTTTTTTTTTAGGGGAACTCTTTACTTAAGAACATGAAGATCACACAGCAAGGATCACGTGGCAAAATTAATATGCTGTGCAGGATCCCTTTATGTGAGATGGTGCATACTGAATATAAAATAATACATCAGAAAGAATTTGACATCCTGGGCACGTAGTCAACTGGAGCTTTTCTTGCTGATTGATTTAGGTGCCTTAGGTTGCCCCCCATCAAGGATTAGGTACAAGTGGTTTATCAAGCTAGTGGGACCCCAGTTTCCCTCATACATGAAAAAGTATTCTTGCAGATGATGCACATTTCTGAAGGAAGAGGTCTACCTGAGGGATTGCCAAAAAGACTAATCCAGTGCAGAGGTTTACAAAGGGCTGGGAAAATAATCAGGTTCAGGAAATCCCAGCAGTGGATTTTCTTTGGCTAACATCTCCAGTGTCCTGGCAGTAGCCTTGTGTGCTCCAGCTGCTCCCTTCAGGGATGAGCAGGTTCTGGGGGGGGTGGCCAGAATCAAGAACATGACAAGCCCCAGAAAAACAAACAGCCCAGGGACATGGGGATTGTCTGGAAGCTGCACTTTGGGAATCTTCCCATGCTTTGTCTGGATTACTTTTGCTGCTCACTGCACCATGATCACTACCAATATGAATGAGGCACTCAGTCACACTTGTCTTTTCCTTCTTTTTCTAGCGCCGAGAAGTTGCCAAGACAGTTTTCTGCTTAGTAGTGATTTTTGCTCTCTGCTGGTTCCCCCTCCACTTGAGCCGAATTTTGAAGAAAATGGTCTACAATGAAAGAGACCCTGGGAGATGTGAGCTGCTCAGGTACCTCATGGCCCTCATCCCCTTGGAGCTCCTGTGAGAAATATCATTGTGTGTGCAACTGTGGTGTCAGAAGAGCAAATGCTTCATTTTGGCTCTTCAGCTGCATCCATTTTTAGGTTTGCAGTTTCAACAGGGTAGCATCATTGCAATAAGAGTTGTCTGTCACCACTGCAGACACTTTCCTCTGGCTTTTGGGAAGTTCTGAGACAGGTTATTACACTCCTGGCATGGTACAAGATTAGATTGAGGGAGTTAGGCAAGTTTATGTGACAGAAGAGACTGACCACAAAAAGCACAGATGCTTCTACAGTGTATGAACACTTTACATATTTTGCTTTCTCTTTTATTGCCTAGTTTCTTGCTGCCTTTGGATTATATCAGCATCAACCTGGCAACCATGAACTCTTGTATAAACCCAATAGCTCTGTATTTTGTGAGCAAGAAGTTTAAAAACTGTTTCCAGGTAAGATCTGCTTGGTAAGATTTTATGTCCAGTTAATGGGTTGTATTAAACCATTTCATTATTATGTTTTCAGCTGCTAGGAGAAGAGGCAGGCAACAGCATGGAAGGTTATAAACTGTCTAGCAGCTCACATAGCACACATACCAAACTGAAAGTGGAGCAATCCACTTTATCTGAAAGGCTAAAACAAGAAGTTTGACATAGTCCTGATGTGTCAAAGTGTAAACTGAGACAGATGTACTCGTGTAAGTTTTCAGCTGCATGTGATCTGTATGTGACATAGAATTTGGTTGAGAACATATTTCCCTCTCTGGATGAAGACAAAGAACACACAGGACACCAAGCTGCCTGCACTTAATCTCATTAACAACTGAAATTTCAGGCTGGAATACCAAAGCAGGCACCTGAATTGAGAGAGTAAAGTAAGCAATGGGTGAATTCTTTCTGCTCCTTTCAGGAGAGACTACTGAACCTACCTGCCTGGGAAGGACCCAGCAGTATGACCTGGATGACCTCCTATTCTATTCCTCAACATATTCAGTCTCTTTTTCTAAACAATTGTGTCTAAGATGTGAGAAGAGACTTAAATCACAGGCTGGGAAATGTTCTTCCTTTCTCTTCCATGCTAAGCAGCATGCTGATCCCTAAATTTGAAGTCCAGTGATAAAGAGTGATAAAATTAATTTACATTAGTAAACCAATTTTGATACTGTGAAAGTTTTTCCTTAAATAAGTGGCACAGGCTGGGCCTAATTTGCTGCTTTTGTGATGTTTAATCACAAGAACTATTTGCATCCTAGGATAAACAGTTTACTCTCTTCAGGTAGAATTGCCTGTTCATTTCTGAACGAAAAATACAGCTGGCAATCTGCACAGAGTTGATAGATTTCTGTTAATTATATATATATTTTTTAATTTCCAGTCATGTCTTTGCTGTTGCTGCTCCCAGTCGAAGAGTCTGGTGACTTCAGTGCCCATGAATGGAACAAGCATCCAGTGGAAAAACCAGGAACTAAATAATCACAACACAGATAGAAGCAGCCATAAAGACAGCATAAACTGAACATGAAGGACTTGGAAACCACTTCAGAAGCCAAGAAGAAAGCAAAAAAGTCACAACAAAGCTATTTCAACAGGAAGCCCAGTGACTGTTCCATAACCAGATCAGATCTGTGCACGCTTGTACCCCAGTCTAGAGGTGACTGAGTAGACTGGCTGACTCTGTGATGTTCTGAGAACTGAGGTGTACTGGATGGTAACTCAGGCTCTGAAGATGGTATTGGTGGGATTATGACCCCAAAAACCTGACTTGAACTACAGCAGGAGCCATCCAGTGTCTGTGAGTGGTACACTCCAACCTCTGTACCTGGCTGTCACCTAGAACTAATCCCTCTGGAATGTTTCAGAAGCTATCAACGTGGAACCTGTGATTATCTTTTCTCTCTGCCCATTTGTCTTTTACCTTTTAATTGTGTGGTGAATATATTCCCTATACTGCTGCGTTTTGCATGTTCTTCTTGTTGTTTTTCAGATTTCTGTTGGGAAATGTTTTGGTCCACATCAGGATTTTCTTGTGTTACGAGGGGTCAGGACGTGGACTGGGCAGTTCACATTTGTAGCACTTCAGGACTCAAAAATAGGAAGAGACCATTGAAAGTAGCATCAACATTTGGCACTTAAGCACAGATTAATACCAAAAAAAAAGAGGTATTAATAATACAGTACTCTACTGTGTTATTTATTCTAATGTTCTGTACAAAATTAAGAAGTAATAAACATAATCTCTATTGGCAAAAAGATGCGTGCCCACAGTGGAGCCACTTAAATTGTGTTTTTAATTAACCTGCCATGTTAATTCTGAAACTGTATGAACCTATTGATCTGTTTAGACTATAGCTGTGTGAAATTGAAACGAGGGTCAGTGGAACCCAGTGAAATGTTGTTAAAGCTCTCCAAAGAGTTGTGAGAACAGTGTTCCCATCCTATGCAGAGCTGTGGGAGGCTGTAGCAGCTGGATGTGCACAAGGATGTTTTGTGCCTTGTGCTGACAGAGTTTTGTCTCACAACCTTCAAAGAGTTTAAGAGATTATCAGCATTGTTAATCATACAAATGCTATGAATGATATCTAGAAAGTATTGCTTGCATATGTGTAAACTGGTGATTTACTTATTATCTTGATCCATGTTATTATCAACTGGATGATCCATCCATCCAATTATTTACTTATTATTTTGATCCATGGGAAGAGATTCTTTGGCTATAAAAAGTTTTAACAGGTAGCCTGGAGTGAAGTAGTGTGGTGTCATCATATGCCTCATGCACAAACCTGCTACAAAACTCACAGAATCCATTGTGCCAGGCTAAGGAGGATGAAAATCCCACAATTTTTTTAAACATCTGTTCTGGTGAGAGGTCTAATCCTGCATATTTTCATTTACAAAGTCAAAATGCTAGTGCCTACAGTGACTTCTGCTGCACGAGTTTCCCAGATGTTTACAGTCACACAAATCTTCTAAAGTATATTAAAAAAAAAAAGCTCTTTAAATGGGTTCATGTATTTCTGTGTTTTATAGTCTCTGTGACATATATGTGTGTATAAATATATACAAATCTGTGTTCATATGTTATAAACCTAAATACAGTCTTCTGACAGTGCTCTGTAGTGGTGCCTGAGAGCATGGTATGGAGTGAGACTTGGCTGAATTTTATTCAGAACATTTCACTCTCCAGCTGTATCCAAAAGCAGAGTAAATGAGTACCCAAAGCTTTCTTTTGAGAAGGTTGGGTCCCTGAGTCTCTTTCCACCCTGACGACTTCCCTGCTCCTTTGACAGGATGGACTGAGCAGATGAGAAATGCAAACAGAAAACAGACAGGAGGAATGATGGATTTAGGTTGTAAATTGCCCCTTCTCCAAGGCAGGAAAGAGCTTTGTGTGCATTCCCCTCTCTGTTATTAAACTGATGGTTAGATGAACCAAAAAGTTCATACTAGTCCAGCAAATCAATAATCTGATTGTTCAGAGATGATCTTTTCTATCTTGTCTACATAAAATGAGGAGTAGAGATAATCCAAGACAGAACTTTAGGGCTCAACTTCTAAACCAACACCTACCTGCAAAAGTTTCAGACCCTGAACCAGACCATTTTGAGGCTTTACACCGGGTTTCCTTCCAGCATTAACACTTCAAACCTCTCTTGCTTTCAAACCAACAGCTGGCTGTGTGAGATGGCAAAGATCATGCACACGTGCACACAAAGCAGACTTTGATCCAGGTCAGATGGAAAAAACATCTTCCTGCTCCCCAAAGAGCTCACTGACCTTAGCAGCACTATTATAAAATACAAAATATCATTAACTAAAGGAAAAAAAAAGAACATAACATGTCTACCAGATATGAGAGGTGCTTTTTAGAATGACTTTTTCATACTTACATGGGGATCAAAGCTTGCAAGAACTAATTGGTGCTCCTCATTCCATCTCCTCCAGCCAGAGGAAGGACAGACAGGCTAAGAGGAGGTCTCAGACCCTGTTTTGCCATGCATGCTCTTTTGTGTTTTCACTGCTGGCTGCTGCTCCCACTCACAAACAGCCCTAAGGACAAATGTGGCAATTATGGTGAGGGGGGAACAGTTCTTAAGGGACTTTTTTAATTCTCTCCTACTTACCCCCAATAACAGCAAGTATTCCTCCTAGTAGTGTAGCTGCCCTGAATTCTGAAAAACTTTCCAAAAGAACCCACAAAAGCCTTCCATAATCCTCAAATTCAACCACATTTAATTTTATCCTGTCCTTTTCCTACCAAGTTCTGCACAAAGGTGCTTTGCTGTTTCTCCTCATGCACCAAAACCAGTGCAGGTTTAGTTGGGCTTTTCCTCTGCTGCTCCTTTCTCTTCATTAGAAGCTTTTCCAGTAGAGCTTTTCTCTGCAGCAGACAGGTTCTCTGTGCCACAAGTTTCAGATTAATTTCTTACACTTTGTGCAACATCTGTTCATCATGAACAAAACCCATTTAACTATCAGAATCATCTTTTTTTTGTGGACTTCCCAGCTTTTCAGCCCAGTCAGTGTGCAGCTTTATTGACTGTTTCCTCTTAAGTACAGTCTCACATCTCAATTCAAACACTTTGCAGAGTTTCCTTTCATTTTAGAATCCAGTTATTCTCTTTGTTTTCCATTGTTTCCAAACTGCCTCACTGAATATTTCCTTTTTGGTATATTTGATATTTATTAGCTCAAAAGATAGAGCATACCTAGGTGTTTACTTAGATTTATGTTTGTATTTGTGTACATAGGAAACTCTTCAGACCTGAACTTTGGAAAAAAAAACATCTATGTGGTAGTTGATCATAAATCTCACCCTAGAGAACTGGAAGCTTGGTTCTGTGAAAGGAGCCTTATGCAACCCTCATGTCTGAGTGTTTATTTTTGCTTTTCATACAGGCAGTTTCAGGTGTTCACTTGCCTATCCCTCCATCTTCCAAAAAGAACTACAAACCCCCTACCCAGCTTGAAGGAATTTTACAGAAACTCATCATTAGGAAGTTACAGAGAATTTCACAACATTTGCAGCAGGGGTAGAACAAGATCCTGCTTGTGCAAAAAAAAATTGCTGAACAGGAGTTTGGATGTACTCAACAAATTCACATGATAGGGAGAGGTTATGGATATTAGAGATGCAGACAAGGCTTTGATCAGAGCCTGCAGCTTGTAAGACATCCGAGACTCAAACCACAACACACAAATTCCTGGAAACCAGCACTTGTAACTTCTATTGCTTGTGGAATTACTTGGCTCTTTTTTTTTTATGGCTGTTTCTCTCTCATCATTTACATATTTACCACCACCTTGTTAATGTATGGTTTGATTCTGTGAAGCCTTATGGGCTTCAGTTTGTGAGGAGAGAAATTCAAATTCTGCTGTGTTTGTCTGAACAGATTTCTGCTCAGATGCCCCTGAGGCAAAGCTTGCATTTTCAGTAGAAGAAACACTCTCCAGCTGCACGCCAACATTGCCTTGCAAAATTTTTTCCAGACAATCAGTTCGTGCAAAGCTTGGCTCAGTGAATTATTACTGATTTACACCCCTCCCCCTTTCAAAGACTAAATAAATGTAATTGCCTCCAAAATCAGACTCGGAGAAGGCACACGGAAAGTTTACAGAGCAGACAAAATTCCCAAGTTGCAGAGGAAGAAAATCCCCAAACCCAAAGCAGGCGTTTCTAAAATGGAGCTCTGAAAGGAACACAGTTTATCCTTAGTCCAAGGGTGGGAAAGGAAGAAGTAAATAAAAAAAATGTAGGTCATCTGCAGTTTCTCTAAAGGAAGATGAGATTCATTGACCTCTAGTATCTCACCCAGTCAGCTTTTGCCCTGCACTACTGCTTCTGAAATGAGCTGCTGCTTGAATCTCAGCTTTTCAGTCTCAGTAGCCACAGCAGCTTCTTATTACAGCAAAGCTCAACATAATAAATGCTACAACTGAGAAGAAAACAAATGTATTCCCTTCTTCAGCAGCTCTCTGCCCACATTCCTCAGGCTACCTGAGCACTGCAGGCTGCTCTGAAATCAATGAAATACCTGGTGCCCCTCAGAGCCTTTAATCTCATTCCATCTTGGTCCTTGAGAAAAGACCAAGTCTACAAGTCACTGAGCCAAGCATCCAAAATGATTAATGAGGAGCATGCCTAAGCCATCCAAGAGAACCTGCCTTCTGCTCTGTATTTTAAACCTAGGGGAAGATCAGAAATCCATCATTACCAGACACCCCTGTTCCATCCTGCAGCCACACTTCATATTTATTGACATCTCTGTGCTCAAGTTTTTGTGCCTTTCCCCTCCAAAATTGCACAGTGGCCTCTATGGCATTGCCTCTGAATAAGTATGTGTTTGGAATACAACCTTTGCTAATTCCACCAGAATTAAAGTAATAATTAAAAGAGTAATGTTTACATGAATAATGAGAATGTTCACAGTTACATGAGCTGGATAAAATACTGTGAGGGCTATGAAACTTTCTCTCCCAGTATATAAAATTCATAAGTCTCAATTCTGGGGATAAGGAAGATGTAATTATCCAATGCAAGATTCCTTAATTTTCCTACAATGTTTCTCTAGAGTATTAGCTCAAAGAGACACCTCAACAGCTGAGATAATTGTGGAGAAAGGGAGATGCCTTCATTGCCTTCTGGCACTGCATAAAAGCTAATTTCTTTTGTAATACCCACCATCTTCTGGGTTTCCTGTATCACAAATGAACAGCAACAACCCCAGTGCCAAAGACTTCTCCAAAATGAAGGAATGAAATGTTGAATGATTTCCTTTTTATGATCAACTGTGTATCAGAATTTGCTTTCACAAAACTTTAACCAGTGGTTGTTCTTCCATGTAAAGTGCATTTATATACATTAAAAAAAAAGACAAAACTGAAGAAAACCCTCAAAAAAAACAACTGAAACCCTGATCTCTTTCATTCACTTAAAAGGTGTGAGCCATTTAGAGAGAAAACAGAGGAAAAAATACTGTATCATTTAACTGTGGGCACTTCCATGCCACATATGCCTGTACACCATGAGAACCAAAGATGTGAATAGCCCAGTGGCTAAACTGAAATGTTTTACCATAAAAGTGCTTGTTGAGAAACAGAAAAGAATGAATACACTCATAACAATCCCATTTTGTTTCAATAGTCAATGGTTTAGAAAAGAGCCAATAGCACAGTAGGAAATTTGAAAATTGGGTAAATTCAGCTGATGAGAAGTACAAGAATTTGGCCAGGACACTCAAAGTTATTTAAGCTTATGTTTGAAATGCCACTGGGATAAAGGCATGAGGTTAATCTACAAAGAAAATGATTGGCTCCAATTTCAGTATAAAAAAAAGCAGATAAAGATGAAATTCAGACTAGAAGTGGTCTTATAGTCTTATAACTGGAGCTCAGTTCTGTATTTTGTAACTAATTTATGTATTTTGTAACTAACTTATGTTCCAATTAAGGACTTTTGTGCATTTTATCAAATTAATTTTTTTTAATATGATATTTGCATTTTCCAATCTGCTTGGAAAGTATGAAAATGGCCTAAAGACTTAGATTATTTTTGCAGGGAACAATCCTCTCCACAGAATACTTACATCCTGAAAATCCAGAGGATTGTCCTGGTCCTGTCCCCTACTCCAGGATGTAACAACTCCTTGCACAAGTCCTCAATAGAGTGATCTGTGTCCATGCCCTTATTGCAGGTGTCCTTTGCACTGTTCAGGCAAATCTTTGACATGCAGAGTTGGCTGCAACATCCTGATGTTACAATCCCTGACGTGCCTACTGCAATTATGCAGATCACTTTTCCTGAAGCAGTCCTGGTCTCTGCTGAAATCAGTGTGGACATGCCATGGTGTGAGCAGGTACCTCTCAGAAACACAGCAAACCCTGGGGCAGAGGGAGCACAGGATCAATATTTATTACTGCAGGGGAAGCAGCATGCTGTATTCCTGAATAAGTTAATACATACAAGAGGCAAAAGTGTCTCTGTGAGGATTTACCCTGCTGAGTCCAACTGAAAACCATTCTGATATACAGACCTCTGGGATCTGCTGCCTTTCAGAAAACTTCATCTTCTGTAGCTGATTACACAGTTGTTCTAAGGCTAATTTTTTTTCCTAGGCTTTGGGAAAAGAATTTGCACTGCCTAATCACTGCAGGAGAAGGGTTCTGTACAGCCACAGCCACCTTGCAGCCTCTGCCACGGGCGTGTGGTTTCAAAACCCTGTTCTGTAGGCAAAGAAAATAATCAAAGAAAATATGGAAAATGTGTTACATGCAAAAAGAATTAGATGCCACAAGAAAAGGAGCTCTCCATAACTAAGCCACCCTGACATATTTCCTATCAAGCTCTGCTTCATAACAGCAGATCATTTTTTAGTTAATCTGCTGGCCAATTTCAATAATCCTTCCCTTAAACAGAAAGTAAGAATCCCCCACACTGCTTAATTTATTGGATAATTGGTTAGCTTTTTCCCTGTTGAGTCTCAACATTGAAGACAGATAATTAGTTTAAGATGCTGTTTCTGCCTTAGTTCAAGTGAGGTCACCTCACAGCTGCTTTGTCCCCAAACTGCCATGCTAGGCCCAGAACTGGTTAACAGCTCCAGACTAGCAACAATTTGTTACAGTGGGTGCCAGGATGGAAAATGGAAAGGATTGACCAACCCAAATAAACAACAATGCAATTCCAGAACAATCCTGAGCTCACCAGGGAGCTGAAAATCTGTTCCAAATGCTGCTTCAACTGCATGTTGTATAAATACTCTAATAATTTTTTCCAAACCTATGCTCTGCAAGCCCATGGCAACATAGGCTGCATAATACTTTTACAAAACATGAAACTTCATAACTCTGAATACTAAAAGTCTGATAATTAGCAGTGATCTGCAATCCATTTTCAGTGTTTTTCATGATCCAAACTCTGTAGAACCTTGAGAACTCTATAAATTCAAAAGATAACAGAAGCTTTCTCTAAATAGTCCAAGGGACAAGTCAGAGAATTGCAAGTTCTGTGTTGAATTCCAGTTTCTCTGACCTGGTGCTTATGGCCTGTCCTTGACATCTCTCTCCTTATCTTGCCCTTCTCTCTGAGATCCTTTCTTATTCTTGGCTTATCAAAGCTAACAAGCAGGATGAATTAACTTACTCTGAACTCTTGACTGCTGCCACTACTTAGAGATGTTAATGTTATCCAGGCCTGCAGTTGGCCTGGGGTATTACCCAAAGTTCCAACATAAGCACACCTTGGATTGTCAGTGCAGTTCCTGCAGATAAAGTAATTAAAACTTAACAGCTGGAAGGCAGGTGATTATAGGAAACACAATAAAATTAATGAGGAAAAAAAAGCAATTAGATACTGGTATTGAAATGAGTTTTCCATCTTTAGGAAAGGCTTTCTATCAATTTTCCACAACTTTTCTCTCAAAGCCTCTTCAGGATCACAGTTAATCAAAAGATGAATGCTTCTGCCTCACATCAAGGAAGCAAAAGGTTTTATGCCATCCTTATTCTAAGCTAAGAGTAATAAAATTTAGCTATACATAGTACAGAAGATTCTGAAGCCTAATTTGCAATGGATTGATATTTTTTATTGCAAACAGTTCCAGAGCTGCCAAACTAGAGAAATAAACAGATAGCCCCAAATTCACTTTCATCCCCATTTACTATTTGTAATCAAAATATTGATGACAGTAATTTGTACTAGAAGAAGGCTCAGCCTAGACAGCTAACAGCAGAAAAGGCCCTTTCAGGTCAAACTTGAAGTGCATTAACAGAGCAATGTGTGGAATTTAGCAGTGTGGGAGTTCATAGCTCATGCTCCCAGCATGGCTAGAGAATTTATGTCTTAGGACCATCAGCCCAACACCTTTCACAAGGTTTACTTTAAAATGAAAGGATTTACAAGATGAAAGATCTACTAAAAACAAGGAAGTAAATCAATGTAATTTTATAACAACATCATAGAGTGGATTAAATCCTAAAAGGAGATAAATGTAGACAGAAGAGAAATGGTATGAGCTCGTGGAAAAGGAAGGCAATATATCTAAAGATAAGCAGAAGCTGCTTAATGGGAAGATGGAATCCTGGCAACAGAGCTCCAGGTGACTGTGAGCACCAAGTGTTTGCAACTGAAATCCAGCAGCAAAAAAAAAACCCCAAGAAATGCAGTTTGGGATGAATACATGGGGACATCAAGTGCCACAAGGTAGGAATTTAACCTGTGACTGTAGTGTGATTGTGTGTGGAGTTGCATTCAGAACATACAACTGTGACTGAAAACATTCAGGTTTGGTAGGATATAGTTTGGGGAGTGGACAAGCCAATTTCTGGAGAGGTCCCTCAAAAGTAGGTTTTTTTTTTAAAAAATGGTACAAGATCAAAATGAATGTATTAAGAATAGATAAGTTTAGAACTCTTTTTGTTAAATTAGCACATTCAGCTCTATTTTGTATATGTATCAGCAGTCTCTCTTGGTATTAAAGATCCTACAAATCTATAAACCTACAGCAGTTACACCAAATCAGACAAAACCACTTCACTGGTAGTCTGAACCTTCACCAAACTGAGGTGAGAATCACTACATTTGGGGTAAATGAGAGCTGTTTCTCCAAGGAGTTTTCTTTTTGACCCTGTGGAATCCTTTGATTTTCATTGCACCTTGGGGCAATGAATTGCCTTCACCAAACTGAGGTGAGAATCAGTACATTTGGGGTAAATGAGAGGTACTTCTCCAAGGATTTTTATTTTTGACCCTGTGGAATCCTTTGGTTTTCATTGCACCTTGGGGCAATGAATTGAGTGATTTAAGTTCCATCACGTGAGGCCATGCTGTGAACTTGCCACTTGATGATTTCATTCAATAGCCCTTAGTTCTTGTATCAAGAGGCAGTAAACAATTGCTCCTTATTAAGGAGCAATCAATAAATTAATTCTGTTCATCGCTGTGAACTTGCCATTTGATGATTTCATTCAGTATCCCTTACTTCTTGTATCAAGAGGCAGTAAACAATGGCTCCTTAATAATGAGCAATCAATAAATTAATTCTGTTCATTACTGTTTTCCTGAAAACAGACTTGAGCTTGCTGATCTGGAGTTTTGTGCAGAAATCTCTCTCTGTGCCTCCCTCCTTCCCTCTCTTCCATGAGCATATATTTGCTATGCATTGTTTCATTTCCAGCTGAAAGCTCCTATGAGTTTTTTTGGAAGACTCAGATAAACACCATTTTGAGCAGGGATTTGTGACTCTTTTGTTGATTTGACCTATAATATAAACCCCTCCTTGGTTTAAGCCAGAGCTTTAGAAGCACTGCCAAGCCAGTTTGGTTATGGGAAGCTACTGATGCTCCAGAAGAGTGTGTGTGGATGCAATAGTCTATGAAAGCTCATTACTAAGATGGAACTTCACACTGCAGCACATCTACCAACTAACTTTATCTTCTCCTTCTTAATTTCCCATAAAGAGTAAGCTCAGCATGAGCTAACACCCACCTGGAAGTGCTGGCTCAGAAGAGGACCAAGTCTGCTGTGATCACGAGCCCCTGAAGTAGAAATGCTTTATGTTTATTGATAGATAAACTCTACAGATGGACTGAAACAATCCAAATTCCCAAATTCCTGCCCCAAAACTGGAATTCTGGCTGTGGCAGGCTGACTAAGAGTCTGAGATGACCAACATGAACCTTTTTGCTCTGGTTCTTCAACAGAGAAAAGCAAAGTGCTTAAACCAGAGTCAGACAGAACTGAATTTCTTGTGTTTGTAAGAAAACCAAGGAAAACTATTGCTGGGTTCATTCAAAGGCTAGTTTCTATATTGTAGGTATTTTGGAATCCTGCAGTGAAACCTCTCTTTGGGAATTGCACTACTCTTCTGTCCAGCACTCAAAGTTTATTAAAGTTTTGTGGGAAAAAAGCTGTTTGGCAGCATCCCAGTCCATAAGGGTCTGAGAATGATGTGCCAGAAAGACTCAGGAGGCCTAAAAAGCCACTTTAAATTATGGAAAAGCTTTTTTTTTTTTTTTCCCAGAGGCCCTGTTCAGGGGTTTCAGGCTGTTTCATGGATTTTTTCTGGGCTGCAACACAAAAGCAAGCAATTTGTTAGAGGCACCCAAAAAGCCTCTAATATTATCATGTTTAAACAACAGTGCTGCTTTAGAAGGGAAGGGTTTGGTTTTGTGGGTATTGAATAACCACAGTTATTCAATATTCAATATCTAAGAAGAATCATGTATGTATTCTAGAAAGAAAAGCCTATTAACTCTTCTTTTTCTCCTTTTAGCAGTCTTTTCAGCCACTTAACAGACCTCATCTGAGAACATTTGAATTTAAAGGACTATCAATTTCCTTCTAATCATTTTGTTTGACAGTATTGACACAGGTTCTGGCTTGGCAGGAACAGCAGCTTTAAGAAATGACAGCAGAAATGCTTGAGGTTTGGGTGTAACAGTTCCTATACAGGAAACTTCTCACTCTTCTTCCAGTCATCCTTGGAGCCCAGTTATGATTTCAGTTGACATTACAAGGATTTTTTTCCCTTTGACTTCTGAAGATCAGGCTCAGCCTGTTTCTTAGCTGCTCATTTTAAGAGCCTACCAGAAGCATGGAGAGAAAGAGAGGAAGGGAGAAAGGAAGAGATTCTGTTCATTCCATCAGGTCTGACAGATCCCTGTTGCTGAACTTAGGGCAGATCTAGAAAAAAAGACCCAGCACTGGACTCCTGAGTGTCACACCAGCTGATTTTCATCTTCCTGGCCTGGCTAATTGAATCCAGAGTCTTTATCCAGTGCATGGAAGAAAGCTCTTGCCTTTGGTACCCCCACAAAAGCCAGCATGTTGTGTACAGAGACTAATACAAACAAAGCCCTCACTCAAGAGCACTTTATCCTAGGGTCTAGTCCCAACTCCTGCTATTTTTGTAGTTATCCAGGACTGGATATTTCTCTATTTTCTGTAAAATTTGTCAACAGTTCCTCCTCACCAACGTGCCCTACCTGCCAGGCTGAAATGGTGACAGTGAATAGTGAAGCTGAAGATGGGAGAATCCTTCCTCCATGGTAAGAAGTTTGCTGGCTGAGGCATCATCTGAAGGAGGGGCTGAGCTCTTTCAGACAGACAAGGGAATTAACCCTGGATCTCATCCATGTTTCTGTCTGTTCTAAGCACTCAGCTACAGTCTGAAGGGAAACAGATTTTTCCATGAGGGGCCTGCTGGGCATTTTTAGAGCTCACCTCCTGGACTGAACTCTCCTGGGAGACAGGCAGAGGAATTCTGCACTGCTGGACACCCACTGGGCATTAGCCTGAGTTAATTATTAGGCTGCTCAGTCCTGTTAAGACCTTTGAGAGCACAAATGAGCCCTGCTGGAGTACTGTGTGCACCTCACCATAAAAAATGCCTGAGCTTCCAGGGGAAATGAGCTATCTCCAGGGTTACATGGCAGATGGGTAAACATTTTTAGGACTGCAATTTTGGCCCAGGGCATCTAAATCCCACCTGACTTGACCATCAGGTGTTTATGTCCTTTTCTGAGCCTCATCCCAGATGAGAATCAACTCCTCAGAAACAAGCATATCTGCATAATGCTGATTTTCAGGATGATTTATAAATATTAAGTAATTAATCTTCATACTCCCCCTGGATATTTCCATTTTACACACATAAAAAATTGTAATAAATTGCCATAGGCTACAACTGAGTCAGTACCAGAATTAGAATGGAGGAATTCCTGGCTCTCAGACCAGAGCTCAGTTCATGCCTCTCAGAAAAAAAGAGAGCCAATCTCACTCTTCAGAAGCAAAAGTAATGCTGACATGCTTGAATTGACCAAGGATTTTTAATTTTAAAGTGGTTTATGTTGTGGTGTTTTGGGTTTTTTTTTTTCCTTTTCAAAGAATATACAGAACTTTGCAGTGCTACCTTTCAACTCTGGCAGACTCTCAGCAATACTGGTATGTAAATAACTGAGAAAGCATGAGCAAAGTTGATTTTTTTAGTAAAATTCAGTTTTTGAGTGGTGTTATTATTGGAAATACTCTAATATTATGCAAGCTTGATGCATCAGTAAGACAATTCCTCCAGTTACAGGAAAATTCCTCCAGTTAGATCACTTAATCACTAGCAGTACTTATACTATAGAAATATTGAAGCATTTTAGGAATTTTTAACATTTTATGCTCCTGCTGTGTTTTTTTTTAAGATAGAAAATCCAGAAGAGAAAAAAAAACCCCAAACCTAAAGCAGGAAACTTTCTCCTTTCCTTGCTGTCATTCTGGATGCCTGCAAGAATTGTTGCTGGCTTGAAAGAACAGGCAGCTACTAACCCCCCTCACATCATATTCTTGGCTTCAAGAGTTAAAACAGATCCCCTGGAGAATCGCAAGGGGTTTGTGTTTACATCCCACTTCACAACTTTGAAACTTCGGTTTGTTAAAGGCCAGGGCTTCAATTTCAGGCCGACAGCACATCCTAGTGGATGTACCCACCCTCTTCTGCTGGATTTGATTTGCACAACACCTCTGGCACAGCTGCAGAAACCCTCTTCCACTTTCCTCCTTTCCCTGTATGGAACAACCAAGAATGAAGTTGGGATTTGGGAATTATCAGTTAATAAAATACAATTCAGGACCATGGAAGATTCTCAAATTGGTTCTATACATCTTTTAAGAAAAGAAATGCTTCTGAACATGTAACATTTTAGCTATTTTTTTAGGCAAAATATATAACAAACACTAGTGCAGTTTATCCTTTTGTTTGAATTTTCCAGTAGGAAAAAACAACATCTCTGGTTTTACCTCAGTTTCATCTGGGCAGCTTCACCTGGGAAGGAGTCAAGGGTTATAGACATTACTTAAGTACTTAGCCAGCCAATAAATCTATAAATTTAACCATCAAAAAAGCATCTCTTACAACATTTCCACGTGGGGGAGGTTCTGCCAGTCAGCACAGTCAGAGAGCAACCAAGAAAAAAATGAAAATAAAGCTGTGCCAGGGTAAGTTCTTCCTCCTCATCCCTCATATTTGGATTAATATCTTTCTTTCCCCTTCTCAGTTTCAGTTCATTTTATTGCCTGATAAACTCTTTTGGTATTTTGTTACTGGTTAAAATGTTTAAAACCATGTGGGAGAAACACATTTTTCTTCTGCTATATATAAAAGTTTTCCAAAAGCTCAAAAATCAGAATTCAGTTAAAAGGACCCACAGTTTTCAGTTTATTTTCTTGGTCTCCTGCTGCCTGGTTCATGTTCACTATGTCACTAAAAATGCTGATGTCTTCCTTTGGCTGAGATGAAACATGCCCAGAAACAGTCCCTGTGCCCTCCTACAGGTGAGCCCACCCTTCCTTTGGGATAAAACTTGGTTTTTCCCCAAAAACTTTGGAAAGTTTTTTGCATTACAGAGTTCTGCAGAGACATCCCTCATTTGAGAGCCAAGTGGCAAGAAGACTTTGATGAAATCTTACTGAATTTCCACACACTGGGCACAGATTCTTCCCACTCTTTCAGAGGGATGATAGAGGTGCCCTTCTGAGGGGCTGTGTAGAATCCTTTAGGTTGGAAGGGACCTCCAAGACCATCAAGTCCAACCATTGAGCCATTAGGGCTCTAAAGTCCTCTGCTAAAACAGATCAGAATCTGTCAGGGCTGGAAGGGACCACAAGGATCACCCAGTTGGTTATTTCATGTTCTCTGCTTCTTGCTACACTGCCCCTATTGCTTAATAGATTTTGAGGCATCATCCATAAAATAAATAAAGCTCTCTTAGTGCTTTGCCAAGCAAAGACATGGGTCCATAACTCTATTCACTGCAACAGGAGCTCATGTCCTAAAATTCCTGGTGATAGCAGGCAGCTAACAAGTCCCAGGCTAGCTAAAAGGGGCAAAAATCTGAATAACCATGAAAACAGAGAAGCCACATCTTAAATTACCACCAAAACTCCTGGCTAGAGGTGCTTCTGGATCCACATGTCAGCCACTCCCTTCCATGAGCATCCATGAAGAGAAGAAGGGAGCAATCAGAATGTGATGGCAGCATTTCCATAACAAAGATCAACTTCTCAGTTAAACTGGGGGTTTAACTCTTCACTCAGTTTTAATTCAAGTAAAAATGCACTCAAAAGGTTGCTGGTGTGAGTAAGCACCAGGGTGGGGTGAGAACTCATCGGCTGTAGGCTACTAGATGCACACCTCAGAGCTGAAAGGGGAAGTCTGTGATTTTTATTGTATGATGATTTGAGTTTAATCCTCACTGTCCACCCCAGAGTGAAATGCTGGTCAGGCAAGTTGGACAGCCCAGTTATCACTGAGGGTCTGCACTTGCATCACACAGAGTGAAAAAGAGAAATGAGGAAGCCTATGAAGCTCATGTCCTGTAAATAAAAATATAATTCATGAATAATAGATTCCACAGAGTTTTTTTTTCAAGCCCAATTATAAACCAGTCTATTTCCTTGGCCATTTTAATTTTGTTAATTATTTATAGGGTTCCACATACTGAGGAATAATCCCAGTTTGTTATGTTTTGCCATAACTCTTTTAAATGCATTTGAAATTCATGAGAGCAGCATGTACACAACGATTGACATCAACAACAATTCACAGCAGTCTTCCCAGAAGTGGGGGATGATGCAGGCACAGCTCTTATCTCCAAGATTTTGGGGAGCTTTGTTACTCTTTAATATTAGAAGCCCTACCAGCTAGTGAAGATGAACTGTCAGTATGGTTTTCAGCCTCTTGCAGAAAAGGAGGAAGCTTGTGGGGTTTTGTTGAATGTGAGGACAAGATTTCAGGGGTCATGTCTCAGTAACAGAGGAAAAAAAGAAGGAACAAGAATATTTGTAACTCTCAGCTCCCAAGAATGTTACATTTTCAGGGCCATGTTGTTATTAGCTCATATTAATTTGTTATAAAATCATTTTGGGCTACCTGTGCTGTACTCCTGGATTCTCTTTTCCCAGGAGCAAGACCTGACACATGTCCCTGTTGAACTCCCTGAGGTTCTTGTCAGCCCACAGAGGTCTTCCTGCAGGGTGGCTTTCCCTCCTCAAGCATCCCCTTCCCCACCCAGTTTGGTGTCATCAGCAGACATCATCTGGGCACACTGATCCCAGCATCCAGATCACTTGTGAAGATGTTAAACAGCACTGGGACCAAGATTGATCCCTGGGGCACCCTCTGGGGACAGGTGAGGCCAAACTCCTCCCTCTGCTCCCACATCCCACCCCAGAGACCCAAAGTGCCAGACGAGGAGAGGGAGGAACAGGTCAATGCACTCACCCACCACAGGGGACATGAAGAAGGCACCAAGCCAGCCAAGGAGCCAAGCCATGGGCACTGGGAGCAGCCAGGCCATGAGCCCAGCTCTGCCTACAGGAGGCATCTGGAAGCCCATTCCAGTAACTGGAGCTCCTCTCTAGTATGTTCACTACCTAGGTAAGCTCCATAACTCACTGTAGTTATGCTCTGTCCACCCAGCTTTTGTGCTGCTAACTTGGAGGTGGGACACCTGATGTTCATGTTGAAGGTGGGGGCACCTGGTGGTCATCTCCTCACCAGTTCCCACCCAAGGCTGGCCAGACCCTGGGTGGAAACCAATCAGGAGGGTCCTTCTTGCCTAGTGGTGGACATCAGCCATATGCCAACCCTCAGGGCTGGGGGTTTAACCCCAGCACTTCAAGGAGGAGGCTTTGGTCAACCCTACTGAAAGCCTTGGAGAAGTCCAGGGAGACAATGTCCACCACTCATCCCACTTCAGTCGAGCAGGTTGCTTTAGGAGGTGATCAGGTTTGTCAAGCATGATTTGCCCATGGAGAATCCCTCCTGGCTTTGATCAATCCCATGCTTCATTTGACTTGTGACAGCCCCCAGGAGGATTTGTTCCATCACTTCCTCAGGGACTGAAGCAAGACTGATGAACTTAGAATTCCCTAGGTCCTCTTTCAAGACCTTCTTGCTGAGGGTAACATTAGCCCTCTTCAAGGTCAGGGATGTCCCCTGATCTCCACGACTTCTCAAAGATTAGAGAGCAGCCTCTCAGTGATGTCATCCAGCTCTCTCAACACCCTTGGGTGGACAACATCTGGGCCCATAGACTTGTAGGAGTCAAGCTGCTGTGACAGCTCACACACCACCTTTCCTTCACTGAGAGTAAGCAGAAAAGAAGGAAGCTTGCATCAGCCTGGATTTGATAAAGACAAAGGTAAAGAAAGTGCTGAGAACCTCTTCAGCATTCTTGGTGACTAATTCACCTCTTGTGCTTAACAGCAGGCCAATACTTTCCTTCTCTTTCTACTTGTTTACATACCTGAGGAACCCTTTCTTGTAGTTTTTGACATCTCTGACCAATTTCAATCCAAGCTTGCCTTGGCAAAGCCCTTTTCAGTAGGTCTCTGTCCACTTCTCCATCTCTGGTATGCTTTGCTCCTCTTTTTGGTCTTCAGCAGACTCAGAAACTTGCAGATAAGTCAAAAGGGTCTCCTGCTCCACCTACTGCCCTTACTTTTAAAGGGGAAGAACTGGTTTTGTGCTTTCAGGAGAGTGTTCTTGAAAAACACTTAAGAATTGTTGAAAAACTGCCAGAACAGGTCTTCTTCTGATCAATCCTTTCTGGGGCATGAAGTGTAAGAACCTTCCATGGTGGAGATCACTAAAACTCATCTATTTCACTCTATAAACAATTCCTCTTGCCACAGCTTCAGCACATTGCACTTGCTACATTAAAAATAACATAATTCTTATCTCCACAGCAAATATTTATGATTATCCTGTTTCCTTTAAGTCTTCTCTAAACACAGTTATTTTAGTCTTTCCTGAAAAGTCTGTATTTTTAAATTCTGATCATGCTGGTTGCTTCTCAGCAGACACAACTTTCCTTTTGCTTTTTAACATCATGCACAATTTTCCAGCTAAGCCCTTGCCAATGCTAAGCAGAACAGAATGCCTGTTTCACCACTCATAGCAAAGACAGTTTTATTTACATATTCTAATATAGTGCTGGCATTTTCCATAATTGTTTGAGCAGCACTTGCTCAACCTTTCTTAAAAAAAAAACTTATCCAAGCAGGGAAATCTTTTAAAGATACAGCACAGACCTTACTGAATGTCACAAGTGTTCAAACCACAAAGACTTCATAACCATAAATCCTCTTTTGGAAATCTCCTTTGTAATAGGATAATGACTGAGCAGGGAAAGCAAACCTAACAACTCATTATCCCTCAAAGCTGTACCTCTGGGACAGCACAGGAGAAAGCCTCCTAGACTCAGGCATAACTGTGCAAAGAAATAACCCAGAAGATACAACAGCACTTTTGCTTGTTTTAAGGGGGTGTGTTGTTTTCTAGTCTCCAGGACTCCCCAGCTCCCTTCACCTTCTTCACAATTTTTTTGATACAAGGGCATATTCACATCAAAGAGAGCTCCTAAACTTTCAAAGAATCCCTTACTTCAGGGAAATGTACCATCAAGTGACAGCAGAGGAAATTCAAATTGTATCTTATGGCCTCATCTAAGTCTCCAGCAAATCCTTACCTGAGAATCACAGAATAGGAAAGGCTTTTGTTGATAGTATACCACAAAAAAATAAGGCTGAGGTTGAAACAGGAGGACACTGCATGTCAGTGAGCAGCTGTGCTGTCAGAGACCCACAGAAACCTTTTCCTGGCTACAGTTCAATCTATAGACATCAGCCTCTGAGCCCACCACATACTGAGCCCATCCTGAGTGTCAAAAGCATCACAGAATCGTATTGGTTGGAAGAGACTTTTAAGATTGCCAAGTCCAACTGTTAACCCAGCACTTCCAGAAGAAAGCCACACATCTTATGAGTGAAAGTGGGAGCTCTGCTCCCTGTGTATCACACGAAAAACATGAGATCATATTCCAAACCCACCCTGTAGGCTAGGCACTGTGACTCAGCTCTAAGCCCTTAATCCACCATACAACCCTGGGTAGAACTGTATCAGCTTTGGGAATTAATTTCCTAACCTGTTTTCTTTCTTCTGTTCTGTTGTTGTTGGGGGATTTTTTTGTTTGTTTGTTTGCTTTTAACCTTGTCAGTTTAAGCTGTACGTTCTCCAAGACAGATTCTTTTTGTTTCTGTGTATTTGTAGATAACCAAGAAATTTCAGCTCAAATTTAATTTGTGGGTCTCCTGATACAGCTGTAGAACAGTCATTAATAATCCTGGCCATGTGAAGAAACTCACTGCATTTTAATCAAAATTTCTACTTCTTTACCCACTCTGCTGTCCTATTTGGTGTATACATTAGAGCTTTACTGACCAGTGCACAAACCATAGAAAACTTAAAGCAGAAAAGCCCCAAAACTTAAGGGCCACTCACTCCTTCAACAAGCCCAAATCTTTCATGTCAGTTTAGGCAAGAGCAAGCTGTATTTGACTAACCTGAGCTTCTACATCAAGCTGACCTGCCTCGTGGATGAGGGAAAGGCTGTGGAGGTTGTTTAGCTGGACTTCATTAAGGCATTTGACACTTTTCCCCACAGTATTCTCCAGGAGAAACTGGCTGCTCCTGGCCTGGGTGGGTGTCAGCTCTGCTGGGTGAGACCCTGGCTGCATGGCGGGGCCTGAAGAGTGGTGGAGAACGGAGATAAACTTGTCCTGGAGAGGGTGGCTCCATGGGCTGGGGTCAACTGGAGGGGGTTGAACAAGGCCAAGTGCCAGGTCCTGCACTTGGGTCACGACAACCCCAGGCAACGCTCCAAGCTTGGGGAGGAGTGGCTGAGAGACACTGAGGTCCTGGAGGGTCTCCAGAGAATGGCAATGAAGATGGTGGAGGGTCTAGAGCACAAATCTATCTCCTCATGAGGAGCAGCTGAGGGACCTGGGGCTGTTCAGCCTGGAGAAGAGGAGGCTCAGGGGGGACCTTCTCCCTCGCTACAGCTCCCTGAGAGGACTCAGCCCAACCTGCCCATGTGTCCACAGCAGAGGTAAAGGGAGGCTGCTGCTCGCCCAGCCCCGGCCGGGGAAGGGACGAATCAACCCGGGGCTGGGGGTCCTGAGGGGGCGGGAGAGGCGGG
>NW_008615480.1:0-337 GCF_000691845.1 Merops nubicus
AGAAGAGAAGACTTAGGGTGGAGCTAATTAATGTCTATAAATATCTGCGGGCTGAGTGTCAGGAAAGAAGGGGAAATCTCTTCTCACTTGTGCCCTGTGATCGGACATGTGGCAATGGTCACAAGCTGGAGCACAAGAAGTTCCAGCTCAACATGAGGAAGAACTTCTTTACTGTAAGGGTTCCAGAGCACTGGAACAGGCTCCCCAGGGAGGTTGTGGAGTCTCCTACCCTGGAGACTTTCAAGACCCATCTGGATGCATTCCTGTGTGACCTGCCCTAGACTAGATGGTCCTGCTCTGGCAGGGGGGGTGGGCTCAATGATCTCTGGAGGGCGCT
>NW_008615480.1:440-4997 GCF_000691845.1 Merops nubicus
AGGATTCAGTGTGGACCTGTGTTAATGTATGCTATAAAATCTTCTCAATCATAAAAAGGGGGAAGAAGAAATGAATCCTATTGCTAGATTCCTTTAGTTTGCTTGCTTATTCCCTGGTGAAAACATCTGAAGTGTCTGTCTTTCACTGATATTCCATTGCTTCCATACATTTTTTGAAGATATACATTAAAGCTTTGTTAAAATGGGTAAAACGCCCTCTGTTCTGTTACAGTGTATTTCTCAAGGATTTTCTCTTAGCTAATGATCTAGTTATCATTTGCAGACAGAAGGGCAGAATGTGACTGTTTTCCTTGATATGTAATGAAGATTTGTAGACAAAGTAGAACTACTGCCTTGTCTCACAATTTCAGTAGTAGATTTATGAATTCCTTTGCATAGCCTTTGAAATAATTCTTGCCTGAAGGCCTTGCCTGTGGTATCAAAGAAGATACAAGACACCAGATCTAAGTTTTCTTTTACAAATAAAGGCAGTGACAACAGTGTATTCCACTCTGTTATAAAAGAAATATCTCTTATCTTTATTTCAATCTGATTAACTTTCTGAGTTTAATCACTAGCTTTTATTGACAAGGAACCAAATACACTCATTAGGTGCGATGAGACAGAGTAGAATCAATTTATACATTAAATTAAAGGGTAGAGACTGTAGATATTTGGACAAAAGATAAAGTAGTAACCTGTTAAATGCAAAGCCTTATTGCTTATTCCCTCCAGCAGGCACAGACTTTTAACAGATTTTCATCTAGGGTGGTGTCACTGACGCATGCAGCAAAGTTTAGCTTAGCTGGAATATTGGCTTTTCTCAGAGTTGGCCAAGATTGGTATAAAGAACAGTTATGAATAGTATATACATTTTAAAATAAACTATTTCTTAGTGAAGCCTTGGTCAAATCTGTGCTTTGATGTGCGTAAGTTTTAAAAAAGGAGCTTAGCTAGGTGAGAAGTTAGCTAAAATGGGACATGAACTGCAATAGGTATTGGGAGGCTGGTAGAGAGATGTTAGAAGAGGATGGGATATGTGAACCAAAGAGACAAATGATAATGTGAAGTGGTGTTTTGCATTTGGGATCACATTTAGTTGTGACCCTTACACATCAGAGTGACTTGAAAACTGTGTATAAACTCTAAAAGTGATGTGGAAATTGTTTTGTGTTGCAGACTGAAGCATTTAACCCCTGCTTATATTTGGCGTATCTAGTTGATAATGAACTTAATATTGCTTGATGATATGCTGCTTCAGTGTAGCTTCATCTACACAGCCAGTGCATTATGAATATTTTTTTTTTCACCAGCAAGGATTCTTTACTGTTATGTTCTCAGTGACTTTTCTGTGCTAATTTTCCCCAGAAACTGGACAGAAGCAGATGTAAATCTAAAAGTCTTGGGGTGCATGAATCCCTATGATCTATCTCTTATCAATTAGCCTTCACCATTTTCAAGGTCAGTACTGTGATGGTGGACATTTCAAATGAGCTGCAGCTTGTGAAATCATGTTCCACATTTTTCTGACAATCACCCTCAGATCTGCAAGCCAATAACAGCCCACCAAGCAGCTTTTGCAGAAGTTTTGGCAACTCAATCAGTAGATAAATGCATACAGGTGTAGTAGGAGAATAAGGACACTAACCAGCTGCTTAGATCAGTTTCTAGGATTGGTTCCTCTTGGTGCAGCAATATTTATGGGCTCACAAAAAAAGTATGGAACAAGAAGAAAGACTGTGCTGTAAAACAGTAATATTTACAACATTTCAGGATGGTTAACTGAACACTTTTTGAGGATTTTGCATTGATTCTTCTGTGACATTCTGGTACATGTGGACGCAGCAGCCTGAAAGTGCTAAGCTCACAAGTGCTGTCTTGTGAAATCTGTCATCTTCCATTTCAGCCACTCAATAGACAGATCATTTGTTGTGGGCAGGTAAACTGCTGAGGTGGCTATTGCACAGTATATTAGGGAAATGTTCTTACTGTGTATTTCAAAGTCTGCGAGATTTTGGTGAATATTAATGACACTACCTGAATGAAACAATTGATAACATCCATATTGCTCTTTGCTCTATGCCAAGTTTCTGATTTCAAAATCAGAATGAAATATCTCTCTGTTTGGCTTCAGATGCTGTGATTGGATTATTAATATTCATGATTATTACGTTCATGAGGAAGGGGGCATGAAAGCTTGGGTATCATATATATATGACACACACATTTAGGAAACAAAAGGTAACAAGTAATTAGTTTTGCTCCATACCAGAGCAAGAGAATTTAATGGTGATAGCCTCTCCTGTGACACCCTGGTAGATGGATTATTAGATATTGTCCTGGCGAACATGTCATGTGCCACAGAAAAGCATATTTTTCCTTTTTCTAGTTATGTAAAGGTGGCTTTGGGAGACAGAATGAGTCAAAGGAAGACATGTGCCATGATTAGACTACAGCCTGGACAATACCTTTGAATAAAAGCCATGGTCTGCCTGCTATGTACCTAATTGTGGAATTGTTTTGCTTGGAAAAGACATTTAATATCATCAAGTCCAGTGATTAATCTAACACTGCCAAGCCCACCATTAAACCATGTCCCTAAGCACTGCAAATACACATCTTTAAATACCTCCATGGGTGGTGACTCAGCTGCTTCCCTGGGCAACAGCATCCTGGCTTATATCAGAAATGATGTGACCAGCAGGAGTAGGGAGGTGATCGTGCCCCCGGACTTGGCACTGGTGAGACCACACCTTGAGTACTGTGTCCAGTTTTGGGTACCACAGGATGAGAAGGACACCAAAGTGCTGAAGCGGGTCCAGAGAAGGGCAACAAGGTTGGTGAGAGGGCTGGAAAACATGCCTTGTGAAGACCGTCTGAGGGAACTGGGGTTGTTTAGATTGGAGAAGAGGAGAATGGGAGGAGACCTTATTGCTCTCTACAACTACCTAAAAGGAGGTTGTAGTGAGGCTGGTGTTGATCTCTTCTCCCAAATTACTGATGACAGGATGAGAAGAAATGGCCTTAGGTTGTGCCAGGGGAGGTTTTGATTTGCTGTTAGCAAGAATTTCTTCACTGAGAGAGTGGCTATACACTGGAATGGGCTGTGAATGGAGGTGATGGAGTCATCATCCCTGGAGGTGTACAGAAAATGAGTACATGTAGCACTTGAGGCTAGGGCCAGGTGGTTAGGGAAATGTTGGGATGAAGGTTGGACTTGATGATCCTAGATGTCCTTTACAACCATGGTAATTTTATATTTCATTCAGATTTTCTCATTATCTCAACCCTTCATGAGCACCCTGGGTGCCAAAAAAGACTGTTGTGGTTTGGACCCAGGCAGTAGCTGGGCACTATGTGGCTGCTTGCTCACCTCAGTACCAGCTGAACAGGAAAGAGAGAAAAGGAGAAAAATACAAAATCCTGTGGGATGAGATAAAGTGAATTTAATGCAACAATGCAGATGGAACAGTAAAAGGCAGTAATAACTAAATGGATAAAAGTGGTACAAAGAATGTACCTCATGTACACCACATGAGCTCCGAACAACAGTGTCAGTCAGAACCCCTGGACCATGACCACTGGACCACCTGGCCCCACTTGGCCCCAAAATGTGCTCCCAGCCCAGCTCTCCTGCTGTGGGCTTGACATCAGCATGATACTGAATAACCTATTGTCTGGTTCTGTAGTCTACCCTGGCTCATGATTTCTGATGAAAATTAATCCTATCTTAGCCAAACCAAGATGATGCTTCTGCTCAACTTCATATCATCCACAAACTTACTGAGGCTGTTCTTGATCCCCTCATCCAGGTCATTGATAAAAATATTAAAGAGAACTGGCCCCATTGCTGAGTCCTGGGGAACACCACTTGTGACTGGTTGCCAACTGGATTTAACCCCATTCACCACCACTCTTTGGGTCCAGCAATCCAGCCAAGTTTTTTACTCAGTAAGGAGTACAACCATCCAAACCACGAGCAGACAGTTTCTCCAGGAGGAGTTTGTGGGAAACAGTGTCAAAGGCTTTACTAAATTCCAGGTATGTGACAGCCACAGCCTTTCTATGACCCACTGAGTGGGTCACTTCGTCATACAAGGGGGTAAGGTTAGTTAAGCAGGACCTGCATTTCATAAACATGTGCTGACTTGGTTGTCTTGGATGTTTCTCACGATGATACTCAAGGTGATTCGCTTCATAACCTTCCTGGGCACTGAGGTCAGACTTAAAGGCCTGTATTTCCCCATATCTTCCTTTCAGCCTTTCTTGTTGGTGGGTGTCACATTAGTCAACCTCCTAGTCCACTGGGACCTCCCTGATTACCCAGGGCTGCTGATAATGATGATAAGTGTCTTGGTGAGCATATCCACCAGCTCCCTCAGTACCCTTGGGTGAATCTCGTCTGGTCCCATAAACCTGTATGTGTCCAAGTGATGTAGTAGGTAACTGACTAGTTCCTCTTGAATTATGGTGTCTTCATTCTTCTCCCCATCCCTGTCTTCCAGCTCAGGGGTCTGGGTACTTGAGAACAAGTGGTCTTTCTTGTGCTGAAGATAG
>NW_008615480.1:5023-5580 GCF_000691845.1 Merops nubicus
TTCAGTGGACATATTACTTTCCTTATGCTATGTGTAATATTTTTGTATATCTCCTGGAAATACTTTCTAAGCACACCCTCAGCAAGTCTGTGGACAATACCAAGCTCTGTTGTGCGCTGACACACTGGAGGGAAGTGATGCCATCCAGAGGGACCCTGATGACCTTGAAAGGTGGACCCATGCCCAACTCATGAAATTCAATAAGGTCAAATACGAGGCCCTGCACCCAGGTTGGGGCAATCCCAAGCATAAATACAGGCTGTGTGGATTGCAGATTGAAAGCAGTCCTGAGGGTAAGGTCTTGGGGGTGCTGGTTGACGAAATGCTCAACATCAAAGCTGAATCAAAATAAGGGTGGCCAGTAGGAAACGTAATTCTCCTTGCTGCCTGCCAGAAAAGGACTTGAGGGTGCTGATGGACAACCGGCCGAACATAAGCCAGCCAGGTGCCGGGTGGCCAAGATGGTCAATGGCATCCTGGCCTGTATCAAAAATAGCATGGCCAGCAGGGGTAGGGAAGTGACTGTACATCTGTACTCGGCACTGGTGTGGCCACCG
>NW_008615480.1:5649-6917 GCF_000691845.1 Merops nubicus
CTGGGTTCAGTGTTGCCTGCCACACTATAAGGAAGACACTGAGGTACTGGAACGGGTCTAGAGAAGGGCAACTAAGCTGGTGAAGGTTCAGGGGAACATATCTTATAAGGCGCAGCTGAGGGGACTGGGGTTATGTAGTCTGGAGAAGAGGAGGCTGAGGAGGGGAACATATCTTATAAGGCGCAGCTGAGGGGACTGGGGTTATGTAGTCTGGAGAAGAGGAGGCTGAGGGGAGACCTTACTGTCTCTACTCCCAAGTAACTAGTGATAGGATGAGAGGAAATGAGGTTAAGTTGCACCAGGGGAGGTTTAGATTGGGTATTAGGAAGAATTTACTTACTGAAAGACTGGTAAAGCACTGGAACAGGTAGGTGGTGGGGTCACCATCTTTGGAGGTGTTCATGAAATCTTTGGATGTGGTACTTCAGTACATGGTTTAGTGGTCATGGTAGTGTTGGATTGATGGTTGAACTTGGTGATCTTAGAGGTCTTTTCCAACCTTCATGATTCTATAATTCTGTGATTCTATTATCCCCTCTACTCTCATGAGATCCCACCTGGAGTACTGCATCCAGCCCTAGAGCCCCCTAACACAAGAAGGACACGGACCTGTTGGAGCAGGTCCAGATGAGGGCCATAAAGATGATCAGAGGGCTGGAGCAGCTCTCCTGTGAGGACAGGCTGAGAGAGTTTGGGTTCTTCAGCCTGGAGCAGAGAAGGATGCAGGGAGATTTTTACTGCATCCTTCCAGTACCTGAAGGCAGCCTACAAGAAAGCTGGGGAGCGAGTTTTTACAAAGTCTTGTAGTGATAGGACAACGGTTAGGGGGTTCAATCTGGAACGGGGTAGATTTAGATTAGAAAGTAGTAAGAAGTTCTTCACTATGAAGTTAGTGAGATACTGAAAAAGAGGTTGTGCAGGGAAGTATCACTGGATGTGTTCAAAGGCCTTGTTGGGTGGAGCCTTGTGCAACCTGGTCTAGTGGGAGGTGCCCCACCCATGGCATGGGGGTTTGGAACTAGATTATCTTTAAGGTCTTACAGCTCAAACTATTCCATGACTCTATGATAATATAATAAATTACTCCATTAAATTAACATTTACATTAATTACATATCAACAGTGTTATTCCTCTGTATGCAACAAGATTTAGTTATGCTCTCAGTAACTTTTTTTTTTTTTAATGATTTTTCTAGAGACTAAACTTTCAAACTTATACCCCATGGAATATGGTTATGTTGTTGTGGTGGTTTAAACCACTTTTACTG
>NW_008615481.1:0-53296 GCF_000691845.1 Merops nubicus
TAAATGATTCTATGATTCTATGACCTTGGTTGGTGTCAGCTGTGGAAGAAAGCTCTGGTTGCCAGTGCTCTGTGTGGCGACACAGCAACACCACGGTACCATCAGCCCCAGCCAGTGTTGCAGCCGAGAGGTGTGATGGTGGCACTTTCTCATGCCTAGCTGTTTGAATGGTGAGGCTTCCCTGCTGCCATGGTGCCTTTCCATGTTTGGAAGTGGTGACCCTGAGAAGAGTGCAGGTCAAAGCCAAGAAAGTGGGAAGGAGGAGGGAAAGGAGGAGGACTCTGAAGGAGAGAGCAAGCATGTGTGGGAAGAAAGCAGGGTTATGAATGTCCATATGTCTTCTGCAAGGTGTAGACATATGGAAAAATAGCAGTAGTGTGGCTGGAGTAGATTTTGATACCAGTCTGGCTGCAGTATGTAAGAGTACAGCCCATGGATATGAGTAGACTTTACAGTCTGCTCTGCGCTTTGGTCCATCAGACGTTTGCTTCCTTCAGATCCACTAATGTAAAGCCAGTTTGGGTCTGCTGACCTGAGCAGTGGTTATGTATCCAAAATACAAGGAAAACATACAGTAAAAACAGTAGTAAGAGATAAAGCAGGGAGTTCCTTGGGTCAGGCAGGGTTTGAAGGGTCAGAAGAGGAAATGTTGAAATGTGATTTCCTCTGGCAGCCCTTACATGTTTGACACAGCTCCTTTGGGACAGTTCAGCCTGACTAACACTGTCCAGCCAAAAGGACTCAATTGTAGGACAGACCTTAAGGCCAGGAAAAGAGGAAAGTGCACAGCACCAATAAACTTGCTCACATTTGTGATATTGATCAACTGCATATCATCTTTGGTCATAGCAACCCCAGACAATGCTACAGGCTTGTGGGAGAGTGGCTGGAAAGCCGCATGGTAGAAAAGGACTTGTGAGTGCTGGTGAACAGCTGGCTGAACATGAGCCATCAGTGTGGCCAGGTGGCTGAAGTGCTGGGGTCTAAACCCCCAGCCCTGAATCAGGGCTGATATATGGGTGATGTCCACAACCAGGCAGGAATGATCTTCCTCTTGGTTTTCTCTCAAGGACTGTCCAACCTTGGGTGAAAATCAATTAGGAAATTAATACCAGCTGCCCTGCCTTTAGAATTAGCATCAGGTGTCCTGCCTCTAAAGTTAGCAGTATAAAGGCTGGCTCTGGTTGCAGTGAAAAGATGAGTTTACTTATAGAGTGGATGTAGTATGTAGGGCTTCCAGTTACTGGAAGTGCCTCTTGACTGTCTGTTGCAGGTGCAGAGCTCCCAGTGATGGCAGGACACCACCACAGCCAGCAGCAAAGGGAGGATTATGTGTGTAATAATGATGCCATTTTTTGGCAATTGCTATATGGTCAGAGTTGGACTGATCACCTGGCTTCTGAGTTGCTTGGTCCTACACTGTGAGTGAATGTATTGATCCTTTTATTCCTCCACCTGTTAGCCATCTCATATGCTCCCTGAATAGAACTGGAGGGAAAGATCTGGCCTGTGTGCTGCCTATTGGTGACAGTGTCCTTCCTATGGACATGCTCTTAGCAAAAGAGTGGCCAAGAAGGCCAACAGCATCCTGGCCTGCATAAAGAATAGCATGGCCAGCAGGAGTAGGGGAGTGATCGTGCCCCTGTACTCAGCACTGGGGAGGCCACAGTTTGAGTATTGTGTTCAGTTTTGGGCACCACAGTATAAGAAAGGCATTGAAGTGCTGGAGTGGATTGAGAGAAGGGCAACAGAGCTGGTGAAGGGCCTGGGGAGCATGCCTTATGAGGAGTGGATGAGGGAGCTGGGCTTATTTAGCTTAGAGGAGGATGAGGAGAGACCTTATTGCTCTCTATAACTCCCTGAAAGGAGGTTGTAGTGAGGTGGATGTTGGTCTCTTCTCCCAAGTAACTAGCGACAGGAAGAGAGGAAATGGGCTTAGGTTATGCCAGCAGAGATTTCGTTTGGATATTAGGAAGAATTTTTTTACTGAAAGAGTGGTGAAGCATTAGAGCAGGCTGCCCAGGGAGGCAGTGGAGTCACCATCCCTGGAGGTGTTAAAAAAATGTGTGGATTTGCTACTTCAGGACATGGTTTAGTGGTCATGATGGTGTTGGATTGATGTTTTGACTTGATGATCTTGGAGATCCTTTCCAACCTTAATGATTCTATGATCTTGAATTTTGGATGCACCCAGTGAAGTAGTATGAATCCAATTATTCTTGGTGTCTATACTCTCAGTTCTTTCTTAACAGGAAAAGAGGTGCATACAATAAATAACATGTACTTGTTCTTCAGAAGATGATTTATTGAGAACATTATCTGAAGAATATAACTTGATTGTTTTGACCAGATTTATAGTCACGTAGATCTTACTATAGTTACAGCAGTATTAAGTTCATGGAGCAGTTCTAGTTCACAGCTTTTGATATTAAATGACCCAAAATACAACATCATCATCATCATCCACAACAAAAGTGAATGTAAATACAATTTTATATACTAATAAAGTATATGAATTTCAATATTTTAGATTAGAGCACGTAGTGTAACTAGGGTTTATCTTGACAAATCACTATCAATTATCTTGATCAGTTACTCTTGCGTGCTCCCTTCAGATGGTGAAATAGGATGAGAATTGTACAGCTCTTGGGTTTTACAAGTGATTTCATTCTTCCTCCTTTACACTTAATATTATTTACATTAAGAATTATTACATTTAATATGTATAACATTCTTATTTCTAAAACAAAATCCACAAGTACTCTCAGGAAAGCATTGATGTCTGGTACATTGCCAGTTGTTTTTAATGACTTGTTTTTGCAGCTTCATTCTGCTGATGATTGCCAAACAAGCTTTCAGCATTAATTGTGTCTTTGGCTGGAGTGTGCACTGTGGGCAATACGTATCGCTCTTTACATGATAAAATGACTATTAAGACTGGGACTTCTTAGTTTTGCAGAGCTGGTAAAGGTTTCCTCTAAGGCTTGGTTCTTTCTTTCTCAGGTGCTGAGGTTGCTTGCCAGTGCTGTTCCCCAGCCTGGTAAGGGCTGGTCTTGGACCAGAGGTGTCTGACTGCCCCAGGCATGCTGTGCCAGGGCTGAACGCTACAAGGAAGCCGTCTGAGATCCTCATCTCATCGAGGTCAGTGGCTTGGAAGGAGACTTCTGTCAAGGGAATTGGATTCACTGCAAAGAAATCATGGCTTCATCCCGACTAGTGGCGAGATCTAGAGATATTGCCAATGTTATGCAACGACTTCAAGGTAAGAGAAGGACTCAGGCTGGCACTTTGCCATTCATTCATAAATGACATTCCTATTTTTTACTATAGTGCACAGCTAGGACAATATTTCTGAAGTTTAGTAGCTTTTCTAAACTTAACTACTGGGCTCTGTATTGGAGACCTTTGGAATAGCTTTAAAAGTGGTGTTTAAAAGCATCTGATAACTATGGGACAGGACACTGAATTGAAGATTATGAGACTTTAGTTCTGTTTCTCCCCTGTGACCTGATTTGTGCATCAGTTTTGTCATAGAAAAGAGGCTAGAAATTCTGTCTGTCCTCAGCTATGAAGTCTACAGGTAGATGTACTGTACTGATGAAGTAGTATTTATTAGTTTAGCAATACTTGCTGTCTCCAAATGAGAATTGTACCTCATTGTATTGTTAAGCATTGAAGAACTCATAGCTCGGTGAGCTAATTATTACTGCTGAAGTTGGTGACCTTTTAGATAATGTATCATCGGATGTCTTTGCAATATTCATTACATATTGATTATAGTTTTAAGTTTTTGCAATAAAGCATTATTAAATGAAGTTATTGTCTTATTTTTTAGAAGTAATACACCTGAATGTATGTTTTTGTTCAAATCATGATATTGACAAGAAACAAATTGTCAGTGCTGCTACAGGTTTCACTCCTGTTAACTTTTAATCTTGATCATAAGTCCCTGACATCCTGCTTTCTTTACACATAAGCTTCCACTGACTTCAGCAAAAGCTTATATGCACAAAATCCTTGCTACCATCCTTGCTACCAGATTCTGTCTCTTCTAAGTCTGGAAGCTTTATCTTTCCATGGCTTTTCCATCCATCTATTGTTTTTCACTTTAGGATATCTGAACTCAGCTTCACAGCCACCAGCTACAACTAGCATGCATGATTTCCATGTACCCTCTGTAGATAAACATAAAACTAAATAAAGTGCAGAGTCTGTCCTATTTAGGTGTGCTACAGAACTTCTCCAATTTTAAAATGCTTCTCCTTGATGTTCCTCAGCCTTCTGTATAGTTACTATCTGTTTCCTTGCTATTTTTGTTAGTGTTTGCTGATAGGCCACAGTCTTGGACAACAATTGTTCAAAGTGCCCACAAACATAAAGCCTGCTGAGAGAATTTGTGGTTTAAACATTAGGATAAGACACAAGCAAATACAAGTGTGCAATGGTACAGTGAAGCAATCTTGCTCCAGAACAGGCAGGAGTCTTAATATGCTCAGTGTATGTGTATATATGTATATACACACATACACACACACTCATATATTAGTATACTATATAACTGAAAGAAGTTACATTCTTAATATGGATTCCAAAGGGGAAAAAAAAAGATAAATTTGAACCAAAAGGTTAAATAATTATGAAACCGTGAACCGTTCTGAGGAATATGAAGAAATTCATGCAAGAAGTGCAGAGGTGCTCAAAGGTTATGGAAGCATATTGCAAAGCAGGGGATCAGTGAGCTGAGCTGTGTTCAGGGAGGATTATCCAGGCCAGTGCTCTGAAGCAGTGAGCAAGGAGGATGCTACAGGAGGTATTTACAGAGCATGTGGGCTATTAATTATCAGACTGTTACGTACTAACTTTCTAAACATCTGTAAAGCTGTTGCTGGCAAAATGGCTATTCTGTTTATTTACACTTTGGTTTTGTTACATAGTTACCTTTAATTTTTATGTATTTTTATGTATTTTTCTCTGTTGAAATCTGATCTATAGTTGAGTCTGCTATATGTTTGTGTTTGTTTTTTTTTTTTTTCTGTTGGAAACAGCAAAAATAAAGTGACCTCTTAAGACATTTTAGAAGAAAACGTATGAACTAAATGCAAAGTTGGCATTGTGTGTTAGTTTGAAGTCACACCTGTAACTGGATTCTTTGCATCTCAGATGAAATTGCTTCAGCTTGGTATTGCTGGGATCCGAGTCTTTGCTGCAGATGCACTACTTCAATAAATCACCTGTGCCAAGGCTGGAGTGCTTGGAGCCTAAGTCTTTTTTTAGTCTATAGTTCTGCATTATGGATGAGCAGGCAGTCTGCATTGCGACTGCTTTAGACCTTGTGAATTAAGGTTGCTCTACCTTTCAGAAATAGGAAATCAGTATGAAATAGAAGCAGGTGTGGACACGGGAACACAGAGAAATTTCTTGGCATGTTTGCATGGCAGCCCCGAATTGGTGCAGTTGTAGCTGTGTGTGTAGCTCAAGGTGAGAGTGGAATTGACAGTATTGATGGTGTAACAGGAATGGAGGTGATTTGGGAGATCCTCTCTCCGTGCCAAGCAGCAGTTGTGCTTTATCACATCTGCTTTTGGACCTGGATGTAAGCTGAGGCAGGAGAGTACTTGTGTGACACTTGTCAGAGAGTGCTACAAGATGTCAGTGCTGGGAACTTGTTGGCGTTAAGGGAGAGAGGTAAAGCAAGCTGTTCTCTGTCCTCCACATTGTTGTCTCGTATTCACTTCACACATTTCCAGCAAGTGTTTGTGGGATTCTCAACACCAGTTTTGAAACTTCAGCTGTGCTTACTGTAAGTGAATGCATAATTGCCTTCATATGTGCATTTAGGAGAGCTGCATATCAGCTGTCCTAAAAATTGTCAAAAATAAACTAAGTTAGTTCTGGGGTGGGTGGGTTGGTTGGTTAGTTTGTTTTTGTCTTTTTTGTTTGTTTCTGTGTTCTTTTTTTTTTTTTTTTTCTTAAATAAAAATTTGTCCAGCCACTTCCCTTTGGTGATTCTGACACTTGCAATACACTCTGTAAATGTCAAAGTTTTTGAAGTTTGCATATCCCTGCCTCAGAAATCTACTTGGGGAAAACAGTCATAAAGATGTGCAGTGTGCTGGGCTGTGGGTTTGTACGCAAGTGTACGTACAACCTGTTTCATCCTGTGATTCCCGGGAAAGGCTTGTTGCAGGATCAATCTCTCTGCTCAGAAGGATGGAGGATCTACTCCTTTAGTCCAGGCCAGGCAGGGCACAGGAGAGAGGTGGGCACTAGGAGTAAGACTTACTGTCTCTAACTTCATCATACGTGTCATGCTAATATAAAATGAAGGGCTATTCATTACAGCTCAGTCTGCACTCAAGGGGGAGAGGAAAGCCTCTCCAGGAGTATAATCCCTTGCCATTTGAATTTTAGTTAATAAGGGTATGTTTTTGAAATAAAATTCCTTCCTATTGTAAAATTCCCAGAAATAAAATATAACATATAATAACCAAGGGTTGCAGAAAAGAGTGGCCTTTAAATGGACCACTTTAAATAGAGAGAAGGGAGGCAGCTCTGAAGAAAGGTTAATCACAGTCAGGAAAATAGGTGTAAGTCCACAGAAGTCATAGCTGCCCACCGTCTCACTCTTTTGCCAGACACACACCCTTAGCTGCATGTGGCATCGTTCCACTAGCATCTGATTACTGCTTATCCTTCCCTCAGTGCTCGTTCAAATGGTGCTGCCCTGCTCAGTGCTCGGAGGCTGCCAGGTCTGTCCTGCCTGGGTCAGGCAGGTTGGGCTTTCAGGGACTTAATCTGTGGCATGACTACTATAGGAGCTAATGCAACCTGAGGCAGGTGTTTAAGAAAGGTGTAATTAATTATCTTAAAGTGTCAATCTCCTCATTTGCTGCAGAGAGAGAGGAGAGAGCATAGAGATGATACCTGACTTCTTCATTGCTGAGTTTAAGCATGAGGAACCCACCCTTGTGGCACTACAGAATGAACTGATGACATCTTTCCATGTAATTGTCTTTACACAATTTATTTCCTTGCTGGTACGGTTCAAGGTTTTTCTGCAGTACCTTATGCTTCCCAGTTTACTTATTCTAAAAGCACTCACTAAACCCAAGCAGTACTGGTGTATACCACTGATTTGAGTTACATTCCTATGATTGCCTTTGGGATTACTCAAGGATTTAAATGCCAGTTGTCACGAAAGCTCTGCTCCTTAGCCTATAGGAAGTGCAAGTTTCACTTACATTACAGCTGGTCATACACTAAAAATTCTTCTAACATTTTTAATACCTGCAACAATCAAAGCAAGAATGGTGGAAAAAAAGCTAGTCAATCTCATATCTCTTTGTAATCTCTGCCATTGTGAAATTCAGTCTTTTCCATAAATACTACACTGTTACAGGTAAACTGCTGTTGGGCAGGAAAAAAAAAATTAAAAAAAGAAACTAAGTATCCCGTTCGTCTGGACCTTGTCACTCCTGCATGCTGATTTACTGGCTTATAAAGTGATGCTAAGTAGTCACTGTATCATACTAGTACTGCAGGCTTTTCTCATTCCCACTTTTCCCTCCCTCAGTTATTTTCTTCCAATTTCTCATTTAGTAGTGTATGCTGGGTAGAGATTTTTCTGAGTGGCATTGCATTCATCATTGGGTGGTCCATTTAGTCAAGCAGGACATTTTTGTCCTGACCTACAGTGGGTCACAAAACTTCAGTTTGCACTACAATCCTAACATATATGCCAACTCAATGAAGTTGCTCTGCTATCATGGCTATTTTGAGGCTGCTGTACTTTGCACCGCTTTGGACTGGTTTTACTTATTGGGGTTAAAATGGATAACAATTTAAACTGTACAATGTTACAAGACAATCTTTGTTGGCTTAAAAAAACCTCTACAAATTATATGAAAGTTTAAAAAAAAAATTATTCTCAGTCTTCTGTTTGGTTCTGGGTTGCACCACTGTTCTTATTATGCTCTTAAATGCATTTTTGCTTGTGGGTATCTTGGGCTTTTGCAAACTCCCTGTAGACACACTTAATTCTGTAGGAAAAGCTATGGTGGGAAAGCAAGCAACGTGATCATTCCTGAAGACCCACTGCAACAGAAAGAAGCCATAGTTCAAGTAATCTTTGTGCACTCCTGTAAATCTTCTATATACACAGGTCAAATTAGCTTAAAATCTAGTCCTATTTTATTTTTTTTTATGTAAAGTTGCCTGCAACTAGGTATTGTCTGTAATCTGAACACCTTCCATATATATTACTGCTGTTCATAGAATGCTATGGATTGGTTTTCTCCTGGATTGTCCTTCCTTCCTCTCCTTGTCTGCCCCTTAAGTTTTGGCTCTTCTTTTCCTTCCTTTTCCATCCTAGCATTTTTATTTATTTTTTTTTCATACCATGCTAGCAGTAGCCATTAACCAAACAGTAGATTTTTTATTTTTTAATTTTTTTTTTTCTTTTTAGCTCACAGGCACTTTGTTAATATGTACCTTCACTGGCATTTTCCACTGGTTTTCTCTTAAGTCAACAGGGCCAAGAGCCATAGTTTAACATTAAACAAAGCTGATTTAACAGAAACCTGCTACTGAAAGCTACCTTGCTTCACTACATGCATGTTCTCAACTTTTTCTTAACTTAGAATTGAACCTTCTGAAAATCCATTTGTAGAAGTCAGATGAATCCCTGGCAAAAAGTCAATTGGCATGGTCTCCCCTTTCAGTGCCATTTATGGTTTTATCTTCTGCAAAATCACAGTTGTAAATGTGAGCAAAATTGAAAAGGTGTACATGGACAGGAGGAACATGCTGCACACTTTTCACAGTTGAGCTTTACCCCCACATCACAAATACTGCCCTGGTTAAAGTTTCCTTCTCTCCAGCATGCTGGTGTATACTGGTTCCATGTAGTCCTGCTGCTGATGCCTTTTATTTTCAGTCTTGTACTCTCTGAAAAGTCTTAGCTTGATTCCTGTAGCTTTCTTGGACTTAGAAGATTTTTAAGTTACAAAAGATGACAGTGTAAATTATTAGTCTCTCAGGTTAGCCAGTCTTCTAAACTAAGGTAATTCATTACTCATTGGCAGTATGTTAAGAGAAAATTTTGACTCTGTTGACTATGTAGACTCTATGACCTGAAGGGCAAATAAATCTAAATTATGAATTTGGAATCTGAATAACATTACAGCCCATGTGTTACTTAATGGGAGGAATTCAAGAAGGATTTCAGTTTTTATTTTCAGCATGAGAAAATTTAAGTTAATGTTACTTCAGAACAAAATATTGAAGTACAAGGTTTATGTGTGGAGGTCAAGATGGCCATAAAAAAAAAAAAAATAATAGCTGAAAAGAAAGTCATTAAAGGGTGAAAAAGTGAGAGAAGAGATCAAGTGTTTCCATTTACCAAAACAAAAATATGTGAAAAGGTTAGGCCACAGCCATGGGTATTCAGGTTAAATATTAGTTAACATTGGATAAGGAAAATTGCTAAGGCTAGCTGGAAGATCACCACTGATAGTATTATTTAATATTGGTTTATGCATATGGAAACAAGTCCTTTGAGAATCCTCTACAGTTTTCTTCTGAACCAGGTATCTTATAGTTATCACCTGATGTATTGCTGGTAAAGATAAATTTGGAGCTACCTGTATGTATTGCAAATTATTTTAGTGAAGCGTAGCATTATGTTTTGATTTTTAGAGTATTTTTCTTTGTTAACAAAGTTAGTAATTTAAAATACACTTTAATTTTTTTTTTTTTTTTTAAGTATTGCCATCTCATTACTTACATTTTTCTCTGGCTTTTTCTCTCGAAATTAATAATATAATGTAAATTAACATATCCCTACTTACTTTTTTTCTTGCTTGCACTTATGGTGATCACAGCTCAGTTCTTACACATTGGTAAATTAATCTGTGCTCCTCTTTCCACTTAGTTGATAGTCAACCAGGATATAAAGCACTAAAGATCACAAAGGTGGTACAAATGACAAACATATTTGCATTTCAGTTAGTGTTTAAGAAAAATCAACATTTTTTTTCCAATTTGACTTGCTAGTGAAGTCAAATTGACAGGCTAGTGTCTCACACTGAGATTGCTTTCATTTGGTTATGGAGGAAGAGGAACAAGTTCAAAAATTGAAATTCTTCTCATATGCTACTATTAAAACACTGCAGACAGGATTATTACACGAAATAAAAGAGGAAAATCTTCCTTGGATCTTTTTATAGGCAGTGGTTAAAAATGGTGCTTCTGAAATATAGTGGATACCCAAATATGTCAGTCCACTTGTGTTTTATATGAACCTGTCTTGAGCAGCTCCACTCTGCTCAGTTTGACAGGTTCGTATGTAGGCATCCACACAACAGCTGTTTAATGTTGGTTTTGATAAATTCACAAAAACTGTTTTCATTTAAGACTTTTATCTTAAAATAACATCTGCCATATTTGTTACTAGTGTGAAAGGGGTGATGTTTCAAGAAGTCTACATGGGAACAATTATGTGTCAATTCTGATGGTTTAGTGAAGATTAAGATTTTAACAAGGGAAGTATTACAGTCATGAGTATTTTTGAGAGCATCTCCTCTATTCTGACAGGCCCCTAGACAGACAGTTATTCTAGTAATAGCATTGGATTATGAGTATCGGGAAGCAGAATATCTTGAAAGTATTATGATGTGAGATTTTTCTGTGCACACTATGGCATTTGCCAGTTGTCTGTTCTGTGACACCTAATTCATTTCTTGTTTATACTAGAGTATGCTGCAGGTTTGAAAAATTAGTGTCTTATCTTCTCACAACTGTGCTATTATACCTTCCTACAATACATGTTGTAAATTTTGGTGTATTATTAAATTTGAACATAGCAGATTGTCATCACCATAAACACCTCCCTTTTGGAATGCTACCTCTGTTCTTTTTTTAACTCTAGAGGAACTGAAAATCCCAGGAGAACATGTCTCTTGTCCCTAGTTAATTAATAAGCATTAGAATAGTTTTGTAGTAGAACGATTGCTGGTCAAGCTTGTATACTGATATAAAGACTTTTGTAGTGTAAAGGCAGAATATTTCAGTGAGAAAGTTCTACTGTTTTCCTGTAACCTTGTTTTGCCCATTTTCAGAAATCAGAAGCTTCACCACCTTTAATTGTCAGGATGGTAATATAATTCAGAGAACATATTTGCAGGTAGATAAAATGCATGGATAAAAATAAACCCTTATTATATAACAATTACTAGTAATTAATTCCACAAATTATTTCTAGAATGCAGGTTTTATTTTACACTTTAGACTTCATTTGCTTAAAAATATCCTAGTTCTGTCACAAAGCCTCTCCTTGTGAGTCATATCACAGAATTCTAATTTTAGGCTCACACTGAGTTTTTTTAGATGGCGGTTGTATGTGTCCAAGTGAATCATCTATTACTCTGTGCAAGAAAACAGGCTACTTGTTCTGTCTTGCATCTATGATGAGAAGGAGCCTTATGAGGGAAGTATCAACACCCTATTAAGAATCCAGTAGTCTATTTAGAAAAGGAAAAAAAGGAGGGGAAAAAAAAAAAAACAAAACTGAAACCAAAAACAGACCCCCAAAAATACAAAAAAAAAAAACCTAGGTCTTTGGAGTTTATTTCTCCATAATCAACTAAGAAGAGACGTTTGAAATATATTACATTTTACAGGAAGTTATAACTGATTATGTAATCACACAGGTAATGTTTGTATTCAGATTTTGGTTGTTTGGGCTTGGGAGGTGTATGTTTTAATTTTCTCCTTGCTTAGTAGTCTTTAAACTGGGGCCAGTTCACATATAATGTTCTTTTCAGAAGGTGTGTGAAGGAACTAGGTCTAATTGTAAAAGCTAGCCTCCATCCTGTCCATTGAAACAGATCCTGGGGTGTTTTTGGTCCTTGGTGGTTGTTTTAATTCAATACCAGAATAGTTAGGGAACTATTAGAAAAGCATCCTTGTATTTCAGGATAAGTAACCTCCAGCAAATCATGGAAGAAGGATTAATGCTGAGTGACTACAGGACGAGGACAATTCCTCTTGGTCTCCAGCCTGCTCCTGGCAGAGCCTGGCACAGCCTGCATGGAGCCCAAGACTCTACACCTCAGCCTGCTCTTCCCTCTTTTTAGTTTATCTGTCTTTCATGCTTTCCCTGCTGAGGAGTCATTGTTAACTGTCACAGTTCAGGGTCAGGGCCCCCAGACTTATAACAGACACTCTCTGTTAATCCCTCTCCCTCCCAAAAGGGAATAGAAAGGAAATAAGGGAGAGAGATTTATAGATTAGGAAACTAAAACAGCTTTAATGAAAATTGTAATAATAACATAGAATATATAGAAATATTTTAACCCCCAATATTGAATATAACCCCCCTGATGGTAATTATGTCACTGTCACCACTGATGCTGTGGAGCAGGTGCTGGGAAAAGTCCTAGACTGGACTCAGCGGCAGATGGCAACCAGATACAATTGGGATCAAAGGCAGAACAGACAGAGTTCTCCTTGGATGCCTGCCATTGAAGAAGAGAGATTGACCCTTCTGATCCCTCAGCTTTATACTGAATGTGGCAGATATGGGATGGAATACCTTGTTGGTCAGTTTAGTGTCATCTGTCTTGGCCACTCAGCCCTGCAGGTGCAGCCTTTTATTTTCTGCACCCTTCAGTGTGGTACATAAGATTTAGCAGTGAACTTGGTCTGTATACCAAGTAAGGAGGTAACTCTAAACATTGTGTTACCACTGCTAGAAACAGACACTATCTGTGAAAATATGCTGTTAACTTCAGAAGTGCAGTTAAAGAGACTTAGCTGCCAAGTAAAACCACTAAACAGAATTAGTTCTGTCCTAACCCAAACCAGGACATTAACATACAGCATTGTGAAATATTGTTTGGAGTTCCATTACCTGGAATGTAAACATTAACATATTGAGATGTAATTTGTGAAGCTTCTTTTCCTGTAATTTCACTAGATTTTAAGTAACTACGTTTCAGTATTTGTTACATAGTCTTTAGTACTTTTAAGAGGATTATGCCCTCACCAATGCACATTGGTTTAAGTGTCTATGGAGAATATATGCAATCTCTTTATAACAGTTAGGCTTGTGACATAAACCTGCAAAACCTATGAATCTCCAAACTCCAAAGGTTGTCATTATATTCACCTTGATACATGATACATCTGGAACATTTAATAACATCCTGTATCTACATAGCTGTTGCTGCAGAATGAGTTAACAATTTAGCTTATACAAATCACCACATTTCTTTTCAGGTGTGCCAGTATAATTCCCAGGGAAAATTCATCACCCCTTTACCGAGATGCCAAAGGCCTATACAAACGTGGCATACTGTTCCTCTGTTTTCTGCACCTTACTGACACAGGCCAGAGGGTGTAGCTTGTCATAACTGCATAGGCTGTCATGCTTCCAACAGCTTGCTTGGAGGTTGTGATTGGTGTACCTGGAGAGTACTGATTCTTCAGCATATAGCATAAGGACTGGATGTACTGTGGACTTTACGTATGTCTTTGCTCAAGGTGCTATTGTAAGAAAGCCACTCACTTCCAGACCTTGTGAATGCAGCAGCTGTTCTGTAAAGGCTTTATCTTAAGCTCATTAAAACAAAGGAAAAATCTTCTTTCCATAAGGTGAAGGGAATGAACTATAACAGCAGTAGTAGTTGAAGAGTATTACTCTTAGCTTTCCGGTCTTCAAGGGAAAAAAAACCCAAAACCCTTATGTAGAAGATCACAGTGTTCAAGAAGATATGAAGTCAAGCCAGTGTAGCAAATGCAAAGCATAATATTTACTTGCTTACAGTGCTTAATAGATAAAAAAAAAAAAAAGCTCACTTAGGAACAGAGACTCTAGTCTACAGACTTGACTGCTGATAAGAAATTATGGTTATTTATGGTAAATTCAGTTTTGGGATGTGCTTACATTCGCCCAAGAAGATTGAAGTAAATCATTATTATGGTTGAGCTTTTGTAAAGGTCTATCTCTTTGTTCTATTTGTTTTGGCTAGGGTTCCTATTTTGTTGTCTCATTTGTCAAGATATCCTTAGGCTTTTCCAGGTTCAGGTGGTGCAACCATTGCCAGTACTGAGTCAGAACTGAGAATGCAAACTGATGCTTGCCTAGCAGGCAGTTGCAGATACAGCCAAATTTCCTCTCATATGTGACTCCTGTTAATAACAACAACAATCCTCCCACCACCTGTTTAGGTCCACTGGATAGTCCAGAAACTCCACGTGTTTTTTCAGGAGAGAATTAGGAACCAGCATCACCAATTACAACAGCTATGAGCTACTAAGCCAGTCATTGTACCAGCCCAGTCATTGTCTGTTACTAGTCAAACTGGCTACGTACTTGGGTGCTGTTTTGCAACCTGGATGCTGTTATTGCATTCACAAGCTGATGTGCCTTGCTGCAGTGAGAAGGAGAAGGAATAACTTTTAATGAAAGTCATAAAGCTTGTGCACCCATCCAAATGAGGAGAAAAATGTTTGGGAATGGACCCTTCACTGAGATTTGCATTCCAGCTGGCATTTTTCCCCCAGTGGAGTCACAGAACTTCACTCCATGGTGGGGTGAGGTGATGCTTAAGGAAGCCAAAAGTAAAGCTTATCAACAGGACAGACAGAAATGAGTCCATCCAATGAGCAATCCAAAATCATTCTTAAAAACAAATGCGATCAAGCCACCATGCTAGGAGAGATCTTCAGGGCATAAAGCTTTGTTAGCAGATGTGAGTTACAGTAATAAAACATGGATAATCATACCATGCTTTGAGACTGATTAAACAGGACATAAGACTAATTAACCTGGATTTCTGGCTGCTTTGCATTACTGAAGTTGTGCCATGCAGGAAGAATAAGATTTGAAAAGGCATTTGGGCACCTAGAGTAAAAGAGATGGAGATAGATATTGCCATAAAAAGGCATGACGTGGATTCTTTTATGCCTTAGCTGCCTTTCTTCAACTTCAAAGACATAATTACTTTATAGTATAATCCAGAAACGTACAAGCAAAGTGGATTACAAAATCTTAAATGGTATTAGCATTCATAAATTAGAAATTTATTCCTTGTGAATGTATTTAGTACCTTCAATATAGTTAATTTTGCTTATAGCAGGGGTGTCCTGCTTATAGCAGGGAGGTTGGACTAGGTGACCTTTGGAGGTCCCTTCCAAACCAAACATTCTATGATTTCTAAACCTAAATACTGATTTATCAGCAGTTGTGAGCTAAAGCCAAGGCGCTATTCTGGAACTACTAATTTTGTCCTTTAATGCCATGTCCATTATATAAAAATGAAGCCATGTGACAACCTTGTTTCCATTTCTAAAATACATATCCATCCTACCAAAACCCAATAGTTGTAATAAAAGAGAGGATTGCTGCTTTTGCATTTGTAATAAATCTTTCTTGGATACAAGCTCTGAACGTTACTCTGAAGCTTCTGCTTTCTGCTTCCCAAAGAGACAGAAGTTCATTTTTTATTTATTTTTTTTTTTATTATTATTTTCCTGGCTGACTGTTTCAGTAGCAGAAAATCTGCTGTTTCTACATCACAATGAATTGTGGAACGGAGAAGACTTTAGTTGTATAATCTGCTTTCTTGGTCTTGCTTTCCAGAATTGCCTTTTGTTTGGACACTTTGGTGAGCTTGTACACAGCCTTGTTGCATAATTCTTCTTTCATAATCCTCAGCCTCTCATTTCATTCATCTGGTTACTAAGAAAGTTGGAGGTGTGACCAACAGCCAGAATTGATTTGAATAAATAAAAGGAATCATGAACAGTTAATTGTTGTGTCTACATCTGGTTTCTTAGTGACCAAGTTTGTACTTATTGTCTCTGTGTGTTTGTGTTTGAGATCTTAGGCACATTTAAATCCTCTGTTCCCTGGGAAAACTTCTGTCTGCACAAAAAATTACACTTTGGATTTATATTTATCAGTAAGAAATCTTCAGGTTTGAATAAGAAATTACATACATTTATGAGTGAGATTAGATGATGTTATTCCATTGTGATAATTCTTAAGTAGTCAATATATTTTTCTATTTTGTTTGTTTCTGGATTTTGAAAGAGATATGTAGATATGCAATGAAGTAGCCCGTTTTGACCTGTGAGAGTGGTAAGGATAGTTTGTATCACTTTCCAGATGGGAATGGAAACAGAGCAAGGTCTCCTTCTCACCTGCTACTATGAAAGCATAGGATGCAGCATGGCCTTTACTGCAGCCAGGAAGAATAAATCACTTCCTAAAACTCTGCTCAACTGAGCTGGTTATGTACCAGCTTGGATCTACAAATTGTGTCTATATCTACCTACCAATAGAAATCAGGTGCACATGTACCTACTGGCAGCTACTAATAGCTATTTCTGTTTATTATTAACAGTCAGTTGTTTCTGTTGAGGATCCGAAATAATGGCAACTGTGTAATTAGAAATAGAAAGTGTCTTGAAATTTTGCTTAAAAATTGCAATTTACATAGCAGCATGCTTGAAGAGTCACACTCTAAGCTTCAGCAGTATGTTTTCTTCAGGTTTTCTACATTATTATATGTTAGTAGCCAAACAGTTTGGAAATTGTATAGTGCTTTTTTATAGTGCTCCAGTGCTTTTTTAAGAAAAATAATTTATTCTTGGCATAATTAAAATGGCAAACCTCATAGTCACAAATACGCAGCTATTAAAAACAACAGGCATGTCAATACAATGATTGTTCTCCGACTGAATTGCAAACTGCCAGCAGTTTTGTATTTTGAATGAGACCAAATGTATGCCATTTCTCTAACAGATTTTAATGGCATAGTTAATTAACATTACTGCCAGTTGTTAAGGAGCTCATGTTATTCTTGCAGGCCTGTGATGAAGTTTCAGAGTACCAAGCTGAATTATGGTAATATTACAGGTAATGCAAAAGAAAGAAACGTTCACTTATCTTTCTTTGTAGGGAAGGAAAAGATTGGAGTTAATTGATCAAAATTCTGGACAGTAGGCTACATATCATTGCCAAAGGAGAAAGTGTAAAACACGGAAGTTGAAGCTGAGTGGAAGATTAAATGGCCTGAAAGAGAAAAAACCTATTTCACAAAAACAAACAAACAAACAAGCAAAACCAACCAACCAAACAAGCAAAACCAACCAAACAAACAAGCAAAACCAACCAACCAAACAAAAAACCCAACAACTTTTAATGCTTTGTTTGTATTTACCAGCAAAACAAAGACAGACTTGTAATGAAAAGTTAGTAAAAAGCTATGCATAATATTTTCAAAGAAATAGAAAACCTAACAAATAGGAATACACACTGAAGTGAAAGAAAGTGAATGAAAGCAAAAGGCACCCATTTTAGCCTTGTGGTATGTTGAAACATTGAAAAAAAAAATATTGAGAAAAGCTGACTGAATTTTGGATACTGAGAACAGCAATAACATTGCCTTGAAAAATGAAAATGGAGAGAGATGCTACTTTGCACTTATAAACTCTAAAAAATACCATGGCAAGAGTTTTAGCTGTGTTATTGGTTGTGAACTGTCTCAGTCTACAATCAACATCCAAGCACATTTGCCCTAAAGTTTGGTTTTAATCTAGTAGCTTATTGTAGAGGCACTGTACAATATCTTCTAGCAGAAGGCATATCTGTATTCCTCTGAAGATCTACCTCAGTGAGAAATCAAACCTAGATATTGACTAGGTCTCAGTATTCTGTTTCAAAATCCATACACTCAAAAAGGAGAAGTCTTTCATCTGAATTAGTAATTTTATTCTAAGTACAGTCAAAATGTCTATACCATGATTACTTGCTTGCTCCATATCAGGATTTGACTGTTTATCAATTACTGAGTGATGGGTGGATGCTGAGTTGTGCTCCCCTGATCATGCAGCATTCTCTTGCACTTACTCTGGCCACTGAGTTCTGAATTATACAGCAAAAGCTGTTCATTAGTCTGTTATAAAGAAGTACCTCCATTTCTTCTCTCTTCCTGATAAAGGGCACTTGTTTTCTAGGTCATTACTTCAGTTTCCAAATAATTGAAGCCCTGAGTCCATGTAATTAGACTAGTTTTGGACTAGCCAGTTGTTACCTTCTCGTTTTCCTTGGTCTTTTTTACTAAAACCTATTGCTTGGATTCCTTTACATTTTAAAAACTTCCAATTTCATTAGATATTTTACTAATAATTGGCTTGAATGAGACAAGGTTATTTTACCGTTATCTAAATTTCAACACTTTTTACCCTTTTGCTGCAGAAACAGAAGCAGAAAGAATTAAAAGCTTGTTAATCACTGATATTTGCATATAATTAAGTCTGTGTAGTGGTTATTGGTTCAGATTTATTTTTAGGCATTGTCATCTACATTTGTATTCTGTCTTAGAAACATTTAATCTGGGATGCTGAGATGTAAAGATACAACTCAATAGCTTGGCACTGAAAGCCACATGCTCGATTTACATGACCTCTTTCATTCTATGTCAAACCAGTGCTACAGGATGCTGATCATCTGTGCTCCAGAAATCATTTTTCCTCAGTGACTGGACCGAACTGGTGGCTGTTTGCCAGCAATGCTAGACATAAGCTGCTTTGACAGACTTACCCTTTAAAAGCTGTAATTTATTTGGAGGGAAAATTGTCTCCTTTCACACACACAAAAAGCAAAACTGAAGGGGAAAAAAAACCCTTCAGACTGAGACTGAGATAGAGTAGCACTAATGAGAAAAAGTCATTATGACAAACGAATCCCAAGCTTAAGATTTTTAAGTTCACTAGGTCTCTGTGACCACAGTGAGAGCTGACTGCTTTGCTGTTCACCAGTAAAGACAAAATCAGATTGTCAGCTAGTGATACAATGTATAATCTAATAATATAATTTCTCTAGTTTCCCTTTTCCCACCCATTTTAACATGAACATTAAGAGAATGTATGCATCTAAACTTTCTCCTGAAACTGAGACTGAAATACAAATTGAAAACATAGTCAATATAATGGCTTAAGCCCCTTACTGTCATATAAAAAACTTGCAGGGCTTGTCGCTGATGTGTTGTCCTTGAGGTAGAATTTAGGTAGTCTGGTGAAGTCTGAGACAGTCGTTTTGGAGAAGCTAGCACAAGACACACCAGATAAGACTGTGACTTAAACTGAGAGAATGTGTAATTATGAAGCCAGATGAGTATGTGAAAAGCTGGATCCCTATGAAGGGAGAGACCTCAGACTCTGAGCAGTGAGCAGTGCATTTCACTGCTTTTTCTGATGGATTTAGTGGAGCACAGACATAATGACACCATACTGGAGGAGAAGTGTTTGAAAGTGTAACTTCATGTTGTGGAGGTCAGTGTTTTAGGGACTGCATGTACTCCTGCTTGTTTATAGGAGTTTGCATGGATGGAATCAGGAGGAGTTGTTTTTGCATGTTTCCCCTCTGCTAGTTGGGTTTGGGGACAGCTTGAATATTGAAGCTTGGATATGGTATGCAGTATGATATACTCATCTTAGTTTTTGTACTGATTTTTGTTAATATGAATACTGTGCTACTGTGCACTTCTTTCAGCAAATCTTGGTTTCTTGCTGGCCAGTTTTAGATATCCAGTCTGGAATTAAAATCTTAAGCGGTGTGAAGTTGGATATTTGATCTAAGAAACTCATATGTAAATCTGTATGTGTGCATATACACATACATACGTAATAAAGCAACAGACAGATGTTTCAAGTCCAGTTCATTAAATTATCTAAACCATAAATGATTACTACATCCCAAATATAAAATCAGTGCTTAATGGAGTACCTAGGTCATTATCTAACTGCCGAACGCTGAACACAGCCAGTGTAGAAGTGCTGTGATATTATGTTTAAATTAAGGACTAAACTGAGCTGAAACATCTTTTTATTCCTTGTTATGAAGTAGAGCTCTGCTGATAAGAAACAGCAATGTGTTTATAGCAAATTTGTAGCATTTTATTGCAATTGTATGATCCTCATTGCTATGTTAATTAAGTTTCTCCAAGTTTCTAAGGCATTTATCTTTACAGCATCCCTGCTTGGAAGGCAAACTACCTTTTCTTATATTTGTGGAGTAAAGACAGTAAGGACCTAGTTACAACTATATCAAATACAAGAGACGCAGGCAGAAGCTAAGTACCAGTAGCTGCAGATTTCCATGCTTTTCTGTAATTACTATAAAATAATTATGACTGATAAATAAACAGGATCAACACATTTTTGCATTCATTCTGCATCTCTGTCATATAGTAATGTGCAGTGACATTTCATTAAAAATAAAAAAAAAAAAAACCAATATTTGGAAGTAACACCCCATAAAGAGCCTCACAGATCGTAAACACTGAACTGTGGAAAAGGCACTGAACCCTCTCCTGCTTTAACAAGAGTTATAACTGAGGTCATAGCTGCCCTTTCCAGTCTGCAGGGTACTCCACCCATGTGTTGTTTTCATGAACAACTTGAAATCATGACAAAAACATCAGAAGGAAATCTGTTGAATTTATGTTTGGATTTTTGTTTGTTTTCTTGAAAGGAGGTTCTTCTTCAGATGATGGTTATTTTTAGTGCTTGTGAAACCAAAAGACAATGAACACTGGACGGAGCCAGGGAGGCTGTGAGCAAGTATAGTATTGGTGAAAACTTGCAAACATAGAATAACCCAGTTACCTTTGTCCTAAGCACCACCAGTTCTGGATATTGGTTTCTTTTAAAATAAAACTATCCCATTGTTGGGAGGTAGTGGTGTGGGTGGGTGGTCTTTTTTCAATACATCATAAATTATTATATTCACTGACCTAAGGCAAATGTAACTGTGCCTTTCTCTGCCTATGTTTAAAAATATCAAATGCTGTCCTGTTGCAGAACCCTATTTTGTATATGGATTGGCAAAATTAAGCCTCAAGCTAACCTAATAGGGCTGCTGAGTTTTTATAATATTTTTTAAATGTTTTCTGGTGTGGTAAACCATTTTAAATTTAATACTTTTATACTAGTGTGATATAATTTAGGTTTCATGGTTGCTTTAAAGTTCTCTGTGTGAAACTTTTCTCTGAAACCTGAAAAGAGCAGAAAACATTGTTAGAGCATTACAAAAATGCTGTCACCTCTGATGTTAATGTTAGGTTGTTCAGATCTGTGGCAACTGGCAAAAAAAAAAAAAAAAAAAAGTAGAGGAGCTGGTGAGGTTTCTAAGTTCTTTTGAGGTCTGGCAAATGCTGACATGGAGGAATTAAGTGTGTAGTGGCCACCTGCTCCAGCAGCAGCTCGCCACTGGGTTCAGTGACGGGTGTAAAATTTCTGTGGGCAGTGTTTAGCTTCAAATTACAGTCAGAATTAGTCTTAATTAAATTGCAAAATCTGCATATACAGGCTTGTGTTTTTGCAGTTTTTCACTAGAGATGATCTGGAAGTATCTTAACCAAATTGTTTGTGCCATCAGCTATGCAGTAGGAAGCTGTACACAAAAAAATAAGCTTTCACTCAAGAACCTATTCTGAATTTGTGAACTGTATGTAAACACATCAGATGACTTTGCAGAAAGAGAAGATATTATCTTTCAAGAATTTTATTGAGCCAATAAATGGCATAGCTGCCGCCTTTTTTTTTTTTAATTATAATTTGAAATGGTAGAAGAATAGCAAAGAAGATATCAGTTAGGGAGATCACCTTGTCAAGGAGGTTGCTGAAGAAAATTATTTCAGTAGTGGCATGCCACATCCATTAGAGAGCACAATGGACCATAGAAACAAAATGCAAAAAAAGGAAAGTGGGTTTGTGTAGGTAAGTAGACACACCAAGCATGGACACATATATTGGCTCTAGGGGAAGAAATAGTGCCCTTGGTATTTTAAAATGGTGTGAAGAAAAAGGTGATATTGCAGAGTGAAGAAAAAAACCAATGATTTTTATACTATAACCAACTCACTTTAGTTAAATGTCTCCTCTGAGAAACTTAGTTCTAGCCATGAGGGACTGATAAGCTGTCTTCATCTTACTGCGACTAGAACACTGTGAAACTTCCTTTAAAGAACATTGGGGTTTTTTTGTGCTTTGAAAGCTTTGGAAAAGCTGGAAGTGCAGAATGTACCTTCCTCCACAATTCTGAATGATAGTTACCTTTTTCACCTCTGTAGCTCTTTTGTGCTTCAGCATAGTTCGTTTTATTGCAGTAGTTTCATTGCCATAGTTCCTCAGGCTGCTTGAAGCAGCCTCTGCTCAATCAGCAGTTATTTATATGGGTGGCTGCTTGACCTGCATGGCCTTGCCAAATCACCTTGCCATGGTGCACTACTGATCTACCCTGAAATAGAAAGACGGGCTTAGTCTTTAGGATGCTTCCACTGCCTTTATCTGCAGAGTGCACGTGTTGATCATCCAGCTGGTGAGAACACCAATGCACAATGTTTATCTAGCAAAATCCGGCACACTGTTTATTTAGAAAAGTGAAAATATAAATATCACTGTTTGTTGTGTTTGGTTGGTTGGTGTGATTTTAAGTTGTACAGGAGTAGAAAATAATGCCTGGGATCTGGCACCACTTTAACTGACACTCTTGGCCACGTGTCCATGTGTATGGATCTCCTTTTGGTATGGCACTCTCCCAAGAAAAAAATTTGAGGCTGTCCTACAAATCTTTAACAACTACTAGACCTGGCTGATGTGTGAATTTAAAAGCTGCTTCTTTAGGGCACCTCTGAGGTCTCTAAGAAGTTTTTGGAGGATGGGATGTGGTTTGGCAGCTGTTGTGAAGAGATGGAGTGGGGCATCCTAAAGGAGAGTCCTACCACACAGACCAAGTCACAGCTGATTACTTAATAGTTATTTAAGCTCAGAATCTATTAAGTCTGATCCTACATAATATCCAAAGAGGGTTTATTTTAAGTTGCAAGACCATAATAAAAGGTCAGACTCTTACTTGAAAGTGCAGTATTCTTTACTGTGAATTAATTATGAATGGGAGTGTTTCTGCATGTTTACATTTTAAAATTTTGTAAATATCAACAAACTGTTTAATACAGAACATCTGGAGAAGATAATCTCAGTAATTTATGGTCCCAAATCTCTGCATTGCTATTTTTATAGCACTAGTCCTTGGTAACACTTTTCTAATATTCTTTTTAGTTTTTTGGACTTTTACTGAGTCATTTATGTGTCTTAAGATTTTCTTTATAATACTGTCAACACATCGTATTGTTTGCTCAGGAGAATTTGAATACTGGATTATTTCCTTTAGGAAGCAAATTGTTATTATTTAATCCAAAACTTTAAAATTATCAAATCAAGCTTTTATTTGTAAATTATCATCCACAAATTTTAAATATTCTAGTAGATTTTAAAGAGGAAGATCCTTTCATCCAAAGCAATGTTTAAGTTTGTATTTTTCCCATTATTTCTTCAGCACTGTTGAAGGCACATTTTTCTACCTCAGCATCTAGAAACCAGTGCAAAGTATGGGTATTAGTCAAGGAGAGAACACAAATAGTTATTTGTATTGGGAGAAAAGAGGATATTTCAGTTTAAAATCTTAGTTCATCTATATCTACATTAAATTATAGATGAAAGGTGTTTATAATGTGTATGTTCAGTGACACAAGCCACACCAAGAAAGCCATATACCCAATATAGTAGGTTGTATTACAGTAAAGAGAATCATAATTGAAACTGTTTCAGGAAAGCCTTCTAACAAGATTGGTTGTTATTGCTGCTGTGTGAAAAAGCAGTGGCAGTGTAGACAGCTGAGAAATACAGTTAAGATGTACGCACTTGGTTTCAATGGCAAGGATTCAAAAGGTGGGACCCCGGAATTGTGGTCAGGAATTAAGGACATACAGAGATACATTGCCACTGAGGAGATCCTGGCAAATTTCTGAGGCTCAAAAGCCACACTGGGGATCAGGAAGGGTGTGTGTACAACAGGGCAGAGCCCTAAGGAAAATGCAGGTCAAGCTGGAGAAACTTCAGATGGGGCAAGTGGGCACAGGAACCAGCTCTAGGTTGGTAGGAGCGAGCAACAAGGAAAAGGAGCAGCATTTCAGACACGTGGCAAAGTGGACATCTAGGAACAGCTGTTTGGGATGACTTAGCTGACGTCTGGGGAAACCCTCTGTTCAGACTCACAGCCCAGGCACGGGCGTATAAAGCTTATCCCAGCTTTCAGTTCTCATTTGTTGGTAGAACCTGACCTCTGAGGCAGTCTGACAAGGGCTGATGGAGAACCTTTATGCGTTTATCTTTTTCCCTATTTATTCTTTGTGCAAAACCTCTGCATTTTCAAGTGGTGATTTAGGGTGGCTTTTTTTCCACTCCCCAGTACTGGGATTCTGTCTGTCAAGTATTGTTAACACTGAAATGGTCACTAAAATTGGTATATCTATCCCAAATTAACACATGCATGTGCACACATATAATTATGTTGTACATTCATATAGACATGCATGCACATGTGCATGTAATCTAAGGGATATTACCCAGGAGCACTGTCAGAGACACTGTCATATTTTATTATTCTTGTCTAAAATGTAATTTGCTATGGGGGATGAAGAGGAACTCTAATCAAACAGTTTATTTTTGTAGAGACGCATGCAGCTCTGTTAATCATATTTTTTAAATGGGGGATAGTTTCAAGGTTTGCTTAACCCAGCTGCAATACTTTTGACTGTACTATACCTGACTGTTTATTTTTTAAAGGCTACATTTTTAACTTGGATCCCTAGAGCTATATCCATATTTCTGTGCCTAAATACAGATGGCCTCATTTTCAGAAATTAAAAGAACCTTCGGCCTCATTTGACATCACTGAGATTCATGTGCTTCTCTAATAATAAAAAATGAAGGTACCTGCAAAATATGTCCCATGATGCACTCCACAGTAGCATTAAGATACTGAAGTTTTAATATCCTATGCCTTTCAGATTGTCTTCTTGCAATATTATATTGATTCATCAGGAAGGCAGACTGGTTTTGACCTTGATAGGATGTGACAGCATGTTAGGACTCTGCTTGCTTTTACACTGGAAACTACTAAACCCCACTATTTTACATCCCCTGTTTCTGTGTGAAAGCTTAAGTAGTTTTAATTGCCACAGCAATTCTCTATCTCTTTGTTTATTGTTTTACTGGCTTTTGTAAGAGTACACACCCAGTATCTGTGGATGTCATCCAGCTTGGCTGAGACTTAGCAAGATAGATAATTTTTCACATTTAGTTGTTTGTATTTCCCAGTTTAGCTGCTCAGAATTAATCTTGTAATACATTTTTAAGTTGTGAAGCACTACTATTTTCTGGCCCAGAGAGATAACATATGTGTGGAAGTTCTGAATTAGATTTTGAAAAATTATGTAAGGGCATAAATAGTATATTTTCCCTCACACAATTCTGTTCCTTCTAGGAAAAACTCGAATGTTTTCAAGGGTTAGCAAATTAGCTTGTTAAAATTTATTTCAAAAGCAGTATTTATAATGATAATAGTTCTTGTGCTTTTTAAAAATGCTGTTATATATTATCTAGGCTTAGTGTTATTTGAAACATAATTTTTCTTAAAAGAAACTGTAACTTGTGGTAAACAAATGTAAATCCATTTCTATGTTTGCTTTACACCCTCATTTTCTGCCTGTTTTTCCAATGTTTGATTGCATTATATTTTGCCTAATATGAAGACAAATATAAAGATGGAAATAACCTTAGGCAGGATAAGTCAGCATTGCTCCATTTCACTCGAGTAGAGCACTGAGGAGCTGGCCTGTATCATTAGACTTGATGATCTTAAAGGTTTCTTCCAACCAAAACGATTCTGTGATTACGCACGTAGAGCTAATGATGTCAAAAGGACTATTCATGTGTTAAAGATTGAGGCAGAACCTTTGAGCACTGTGTGTTTTGTCTGTGTCCATATGGCACCTACAAAATGTTTGTATTGCTAGGGTATAATGCTAATATGCATCCTAAAAATAAAAATATGGTTGATTAGAATTAGAAATGGGAGTTTTCTGTAGGTACTCTACTAGGCGAAGCATACTGTATTAAGGTGACTAAAGAGCATAATACAGTAAATTGGTGTCCTAGAAATGACTGGGGCTTTCGCATACAGGATTATCTTGCAGCTTGAGTCGGTCAGTAATGATGCCTGGCTGGGCCTGCACTCTGGGAAGGTCTCAGGGAATCCCTCTCCTTGTCCCTGCCCACCCCTATCCATATCCCTGTCCCGATGATGCTGCATCTGAGGAGCGAGAAGAGTGAGATGTTATATGACTGACTTTTGATTTTGCATTCCATGCAGAGCACTTTGTTGCAGATCTGTTGGTATAGAAAACCTGACTTACAGATCCTGAAAGGTTTTACGTTCCCTGAGACATGAGTCCCATGGCCTCTTCGTCTTTGTCAGAGATGTTCAAGTAAAAATAGACATGCAGACTTCATACAAGTGTATAGATCCATACATGTTCCTCTGTGTTATTTTCTTTAATATGTGAAATATTCCAAACACACAAGAAGACATTGGCAGTGTATTTTAGGCAGAGGCAGTGAGTGCTGTAAACTGTTATTTATCCAGTGGAGAATCCTGAACTGTGCAAGTGTTAGAAATTATGTTGTGTTAGGAATTACATTGTGTTAGAGTTCAGTGGTTTTTGATTGTGAGCTATAATGGTTTTTTTCTTTTCTTTTTTTTTTCTTTCCATTTTCAAAGCACTGAAAGACAAATTATAGTGAAAGACAGATTTATAATTGGAGTAAGGACTAGATGCAATTTGAGGGATGTTCAGTTTAGGGTCTTCATATTTGTGTCATATATTTTTTGGCTCTGGAATATCTGAAGTTTTCTACCATCAGTATGTACTTAGAAGACCATTTTCAGCCTTTGGCTAAGAGTGGCTAGCTCATAATATTTGAAGCTTCTTGGATTTAGTTATCAGTTAAATCCTAAAATAAAACACTAAATCATCTTCTGGTCTTCATGGCTGAAGAAGAAGGCTTAAATATAGATGCCTTGGGTGCATGGCTTGAGAAGATAAAGATCTCCGTATCATAGAAAAAAAAAATAAAAATCACCTTCTTGTGGAATTGATCCTTGTATCATGATATCTCAGTTAATCCTGAGACTGTAACTGGCTCTGTTATGGACCCTGCAGGGGAGAATTTAAGAAACTTCTCTCATTCTGTTTGCAGCTCAGATATGAGCCTTTTTGTGGAAGCTGCCATTTGAGCTGATTCTCAGATAAAGCAGTTCCATCGTGCTTTTGGCTCAGAGCTGCTTGGGGTTGTATTCATCTGACCTCAAAATGACTAAATGGGGCTGATCTGATAACCGTGGACTTTGGGAATAAGATATGTTTTCTTCAATGGGTCACTGAGGTGACACTTTTACTCAAACCTCTTGAATAATTACCATAATTATTTTTGTACTAATTGTGTTAATACTTTAATAGCAGTTACCTACAAAAGTATGAGTGCAGCAGTTTTATTTTACACTGTGAAGGTGACAGAGTTGTCCTTTATGTGCTGAGAACCTGAAGGGCCTACTCCTTTCTTTTAACCCTGATGATGAAGGGTGATCTCCAGGATATCTGCAGGTACTTGCTTTCAGAATCACTCTTCAGCACTCTTCTTGTCAGTGTAAAAGGTTTACCAGTAAGTTTGGACTACTCTAGAGTAGCAAAGGGAAACTGAATTTTTCACAGCATTTCACTGTTAAATTCTCTCCAGATTAGGACACAAGCTTGTACCCGCTGAATTTAAATACTTCTTGGACTTGGATCAAGGGCTTTAAATCTTCAGCACCTTTCAGGAAGTATAACTCCTTTGCCAAAACAATTGAAAAAGACTGTGGTATGCAGCTATCAGTTTTTGAGGCATACATCAAGATACTAAGTTGTAGCACGTAATCATTTCCGTATCTGTTTTTCTAGTTTCCTGGTATGACGTAATATCGGTAGTCAAACACCCATGCCAAGGATGTAAAAGCAGAGTGAGCTGAAAACCCATTAAACAGTTTGTTGTAATGCTGCGAACGTTGCGTCCCAATAAGCATCTGAGTGAAGTATTTGGCCCTGTATGCCATGGCAGGCATGTTTGGGCTTGTTTGTTGACCAGACAGCATTTAATTTTTCTACTGTGTCACAGAGAAGGAATATTGCTTTCCCAGGCTGAAGGAATAATTAAAAAATAAGAGGTGCAGTCTTTGCATGTAAATATTGTCATTGTGAGAAAATCTTAACCGAATTGATACAGGAAGACTTTGTATAAGCGTGGTGTGAAACAGCATCAAACTAGTAGGAATAAATTCAAATCCTGCAGTTATTTCACAGTCAGACCTCCTTTGAGGAGGCTGACAGTGTTTGGTCCCTCTTGGGACCAGCTCCCACCTTTCCCCAGTGCTCAGCCCCTTTGCCAGCTCTGCTGGCCATCTACAGTTGGCTGCTCTCTCCATGCTGTGCTGTGCTCCCTGGCTCCCATACTCAGGGTACTGCTACAAAGTCGTTGCTTCTAGGAGGATTTACTATAGGTCATTCTAAATTAATTACTTGAGTTGTGTTCTTCATTTGGAGCGTGGCTTTCCTTCATGAGTGAAGGGTCTGTTTCACCAGCTAGAAGCTCCACAGGGAATTAAAAAGCAAGCAGGGAAGGGCTGGGCTCTACTAGAAGTGTAGAGATGGGAGAAACTAACACAGTAATACGTGTCTTTGTTAATTCTGGGGAATGGTTTCATAGTGGTCCGTAATAGCCAAATATTATCACAATAGTTTATTTGCCTTGGCAGAAATAATAGAAAAAATCAAAACCTTACACTGACATTAGGAGAAGTTATTACATGAACCGCTGATGGTACCACCTAATATGAATTACCGTAAGCAAATATTTTATATTTATGACATCATAAACATATTTTGATATTTATTTATTTTTTAGTTTGAAATGTCCTGAGGCCTCTCCTTACTCTTCAGTGGACGTGCACAAAGCAGAATGAGCAGTTGACTTTTTAGGGCAGCACAGACCTTGCTTTTTTCCTGAAACAAACCAGCTGTTACCTTCAATAGAGATGATGGATAGGTCAGGTACACAGTCTTACACACAAAGTGCAGAGGAGCTAAACAAATTCCATCTTCTTTTGTTTGAGTAAATGTTAAGAGAGAAATGTAAGCTATTTGTCCAAGTTTTGTCATAAAAAGTGTAATGCAAATGCCGTTCCTCTGTTCCAAGATTGTATTTAGTAGGAGTTTTATTTGTTGCTGCAGCCGGGTAGGAAATACCTATCGGTGTTGTAAATTAGGTTCACTTGCTGTGTTCATGAACCAGCGCCACAGTTGCATCTCAGTTACAGCATATGGCCATGCAGCTATATTTCTAAACAGGAGATGAAATTCAGGTTTTGTATTATCCTTCCTGTCACCAATGCATCCTTCTGCACCAGCAGTATGCACGGTGCTTCTTTAACACCTCCTGACACAGTCATGCATTTAACAGGAGTGCAGTTGGCATACATGAAGTAGAGGCAGCACGTTGCTGGACAGGAACAAGGTCACTGCTGTGTTGCCTACTTTGCCTATGCCAGAGCCCTGAAAGCCCAAGCTGGAGCTGCTGCTTCCCCTGTGGAGTCAGCGTAGTGGCTACTGCTGTGGGAACAGAAGGGACTTGACTCTGAAAACCACAGTTGCTGCTCTGTCTTTTTACAGGGTCCACACTTCAGACTAAGGAGGCAGCTTTACTATAATGTGTCTTAGCTGTTAGATACTTTGCCTAATAACCCAGATATTAGTATGTTTTTAAAAGTTAATTTAAAACTAAAAACAAACAAATGTTTGGGGGTGATAATTTTTGGTGAACTGCAGTTACCTTTCACCAAGTTCATCATCATCATTGTGGTACTCTGACCTACCACACAGTCCTCATGTTTTGCCTTTCAATATTCTGTTACCTTTAAACTAGACTAACAAGTGCTCTTAGGAGTCCTGAAGGGCCTCAGGGATTCTGTTTACTGATTATGAAATTCAGATACTTTGTGTCTGTGTGGGTTCTCATAATAGTTTGTTTTGCTATTCCTGGAATACAACAGAAGCATCCTAAGGAGTATCAAAAGAAAAAAGACATTAAAAAAGGTAAAGTTTAAATCTATGTGGCTTGTTTTTCCTTTCAGTTAAGTCTGACTTTACAACTGAATGTAGACCCCAATCTACATAAACATGGCTTGCTGTGATTTTCATCATGCTCTAATTTACTCTGTAATTATGTCAGTGGAATGTCTCACTGTGACATCACAATTAGGCCAAGAACTTCTAAGCTTTCTAGAAGGTGGCTTCAGGTATGTCATGAAGCCATGACACAGAAAAGGAAGTGGTATATGCTAAATGTGATGAATAATACAATAGCTGTACAAAATGAGCACAGTATTTGAGTTACAACTTTTTTTTTTAAAATACTGTGATAACTAAAAACAAAATAAAAGGAGGAATCATATCCTAGATACAATGACAAAAAAAAGCCATCAACAAAACAAGATAGTGCTTTCTCAAGAACTGGTTTGACAAAGTTTTACTCATGTGGTTTTACCCTGTTTCTATAATATGTACAAATTTTAGGGAAGAGATTATGCTGCTAACTGTAGATTACTATTTAATTCTCTCATTTAAAAGTAAATGATGTAAGTGATGAAGTTTGTTATCAAATATTTATTAAAGGTAATATCAGTGGATTTAGCTGCATTTTTCTTTTGACTTTATTGAACATTCTGGCTATTTCTTAGAAGATATATGCTTCTTACAAAGCATTGCAATTTTTGTGATTCAATAACAATATTTTTCATGTTAAGTGAGTGCAATGAAATATGATACTACATAGTAATAAAGACTTTCTGTTGAGCATGAAGTAAAGCTTGTAAAGAGGGCAAGAAAGTGGGAGACTGCAGTAATGTTTGCAACCAAGTTGAACATGTGTGTCCCAGACTCCTGGCATCTTGATCATCCAGAAAATAAGTCATCCTATGTCTTCTCTAATCCTTGCCCTTTCCTCACGAAGCCAAGATTGGGGTAGTAGGAACTTAATGCAGCCAAGTTGTTATCCGCTTATGTGCTGGGATATGTGCTTATGTCTGGTGTATTTGAGAACCGCAAGGTCCACTAGATTAATCTGAGTTTCTGTAACACTGTTCTTGTGGAAGGCAGCAATTTAAGTAGAATTGAAAGTCTGAGTTTCCAATTCAGCTCACAAATTTTGCCTCCACAGTGAATGTTCATGCATTCCACTCTTCTGTTCCCACAGATACACAGAAGTCCTTCAGCATGTAGATATTCTACCTACTGTATTCTCTTTTAGTTCATGAAGTGACTGGTTTTTGTGCTTATGGACACAAACAATATGTTGTGCCCACTAAAACATGTATTAATGTTTATATACCAATTGCTAATATCTCCTGAATCTGTAATTAGCTGCCTAGTCCTTGCCATTGATAGCAATCAGCATATACTTGCACAGCAGGAGTGTTATAAAGATGTATGAATAAAGTAACAAACACAAACTGTGCCAGCATTGCTTTTACTTCATCTTTGGATTAGATCTGTGGTTTAAGGGAACCTAGTTTTCATACTGCTCCAGCAGAATACGATCAATTTAGAGTCTAGATGGTCTGTTCTGGGTTTTCTATCTGTAAAGAAAAGGGCCGTAAATTCCATGCTACTCTGCCTTCCAGTTCCGCAGAGGATTTGCATCCAAAAATTTGGAGACCAAAGGCTGGAATAAATACAACCAGAGCAGTATAATAGTCAATGTAATTGTGCAGCAAAATATGAAGTATTTAAATAAATTGTTGTTTATGGTGTTGTACGTTTTATTGTTTCCCTCAGTTGCAGATAGTTCCATAAGGTGCCTTATAAAATACACACATGCGCATATATAGCTTGCAGAACTTCTCCTGAAGCCCATTATCAGGTGTAAGGTGTGAATGAGCTGACAGGAAGGTTTTTTTTTTGTTCTCGAAAAAGAACTTTTATTGCATTTTTCTGCTGGAGTATGAATTTCAATTTTCAAGACAAAGACTTTTTTTCTTTCTGACAATTTGTGGCAAATCAAAATGCATGCACATTACAAGTGGTCCTTGAGCCTGATGTTCTCATTACTTCCTTAACTACTACAGTGAAATGTCAGGGGCTTTGAAATGTGCCTGCCAGGTTTATCTGTTCCAGGGCTGGAGATTGAGCATTGGTGTTCCTGGCAGTGGGGAATTTTCATTAGTATTATTTTGGAACCATACATTAGGTAAAATTAGAAGGACCTGAGAAGTTTCAGACTTCCAGGATGTAGTGAAATAGCACCTTCAACAAAAACTTTCTGAATGTGTGTAGTTGTGACTGCTCTCCTTCTGTTTGTACAAATGAGCAATCTTGTAACCGCTTTCTGTGGTGCACAGGTATGCCAGTATGGGTTGGGCAAGGCTCTTTAAGGCAGCATGTCTCTATGTGTTTTCCTAGTTACTGTGCAGCTGTCTGGACTATTGAGTGCCCTTCACTGGTTTTTGCTCCTATTAGTTATTTGCAAAGTGTAACTTTTTAACTGTCTGTCTAGAGGATATGTACCACAGGATGATAGGAAAATTCAGGCTGGAAGGAGGTCTGTAGTTCAACTTTCATCTTACAGCTGGGTCAGCTATGAGTTTAGTCCATGTTGCTGAGGGCTTTATCTCCGTGGACAGAGACTGCACACCCTCTCTGGGTGACCTGATCCACTGCCTGACAGTTCTCTGAGTGAGAAAGCATTTCCATTCCTGAAACATCTCTTGTTTCAGCTGCTGGCCATTGTCCCTCATTCTCCTGGTGTGCTGCTGAAGAACCCAGCTCCATCTTCTTGCTGGCTTCCCCATAGGTGCTAGGTCCTCCTAAAGCCATGCCTGCCCCAGGCTGAACCAGACCACATCTCTTAGCTTCCACTTACAGGGCAAGTGATGCAGGAGATGAATTCCATATACATAAGGTACCGTGTCTGGTGTAAAGTGTTCGGGTTGCATGTTGCTAACTGTGTGCTAGTGTCTTAGTTTTGGAATTTTTAATAAAAACTCTGGATTAAGTTCTGGCACTATTCCTATCATTAGCAAGACATCCTGTTACTTCAGTGCAGTGGGGTTTTCCTTCCCTGTGTTTCAGATGCCCTTATAGATAGTCTGCACACATTTACTTATGTGAAAGCTGTGATGAAACCTTGAAGAATTTTTCTGATTAAAAATATAAACACGAACTGCTGGATTTGACAAGGAGTATGTTAGGTGTGAACAGTGCTTAGTCACAGAATGGTTCCTGAGGAAATTTGAGATGTCACTGTCCTTATGGATTTTGTGGAATGTTTTTTTCTGTTGTGATGGTTGTTGGGGTTTTTATTCCGTATTGTTTATTGAAAAATCTGCTCTGAATATGCTTATCATCTCTTCTTTTTCATGCCATTTTAATATGGTTTTGGATCTCCAGTAGATACGTAATGCCCTATGAGGAAATATCTTTTTCTGCTTTTTTTTATACAGAAGACTAAATCTGTCAACATCAAGACTTGGCCAGTTTAATTAGAATAGAGTTCCCACAGGAGAACAGAAAGAAATTCTTCCTTTGAGCAGTTCTGGACTTGATGAACCCAGTACACCTTCCTAGTCTCAGACTTCTGGCAAAAACATATGATATAAACTAGCACCCTACATAGAAAGACAGACGGCTGCTCAAGAAACACCAGGAGGCAATGTGAGATGCTAACAATACAAAAGTGAGGAATTTTCAAGAAAGTCAAATTAGGCAATGTCCTGAACGTGAACTGAGTTTTCTCTGCAGTTACAGTTACTTTTGTGATTATGATTCCCACAGTGTCTCTGCTTGTCAGTGTTACCTAAAAAATTAACATCTTGAAAAAATGCTCTGCCTTGACTACCTTGTCTGATACAAAGTCCGCTTACCATCAGTGAGTTCTTTTCATGACAGCTGCTTAGCATCAACCATTTTGAATTTCAACCACTGTCATGCTGAAGTTAAACATCCAAGTACCTCACTGAAAACATCTGATTGCCTAAACATTCAAGGAGCCCTCAAAGTGATACTCATAGTTGGGTCTGTGTTTTCAGTTCAGCCAGCCAAAGGTAAAAGAGGCTGCTAAAACTTCAAAGCAAACTGGTGAGCTATAAAATGCAATTCTGTTAGGATTTTTTTTCCATGAAAATTTTATTCCTGCTATTCTACAGTGGTAACTAAAGGCTGTCAAGACCTGAAAGGTTGTATAATTGCTCAACCATGAAAAGATATCTCCATGAAAAGAAACTAGTAAAGAAACTATATGATAAAGACCTACAAACTGAAGAAATATAAACAAGCTAATGATTTACTGTAAGCAATGCTTTCACAAGCCAGTGGAAATACTTTTTTTCTCTATCCATCTACAAGTTATTTGTGATGCAAATAGTCTTAATTTTAGATTGTCTGCTTCACTTTCTTCTCAATGCATGAATGAATAAATAAGAGCAGTAACTGATTTACAGTGAATAGTATAAAAATCTGCAGAAAATATTTAACAGCAGTGGGTCTACATTTTTCAACCTCTGGAGAGTTTTCACTCTCAAGATCTGCATGCTCCACATGACATTGTAATACTAGTATATTTTTGGCACAGATTATTGTTTATATTCAGTATTAGCAAGGTTAACTTTTAATTTCCATAATTGTGTTGCTTTTTAAATTCTTTTTTGGCTTGTTTTGCTTTTCTTCTGTTCAAATTATATTGGGGTAAACTGGAACACTATGGGATAAGGGCCTAAAATCCTGCTTTAAAGGACTCTTGTTTTGTCATCAGAAAAGCATTGGTGTGTCTGTACCACACGCTACCCAGAACAGGGGGACAGATTCAACCACACAGTGTCATGTAACAGCATGTGCACTTCCTCCATATTTGCAGCCTAACTTTTGCATAGATAATTTCACCTCATTTGGATTTCGTGTTTTCGTGGTAAGTGTACAGAACAAGTTAGAAAATGAGACTGAAAAAGTCTTCTGAATGACCTATTATCTGCCTTTATAGGGTACAACACCAATAAAATGCTGTTGGAATCCTGGGAGGCAATTTTAGAGCGTTATTCTTCTTAAGGGTGAAAATATTCACCAGAGCAGCCCTAGATTAAATGGTCCTGCTCTGGCAGGGGGGGTGGACTCGCTGTCCAGAGGTCCCTTGAAACCCTAACATTCTGTGATTTTGTGATTCTGTGATATTCCTCTAACTCCAGCCTAAATATGTTCATATCCCATCACAGCCTTCTGCTCTGGAGCTTTTGCTTCATTTTTAATTTAAAGAGGTTTTACCTTTCCTGGCGCTCATTTCTTTCTCTAATGTATTTGCAGAGAGCAATTATAGTCTTTCTGAAAGTAAGCAGTCTACACAGATTTTGTTCTCTTATATTGGCTCTTCAGTCTATTGATCTCTGTATCTATTCCAGATGCTCACATTTTTTTGAATGTAGGTTTTCAGAACTCTTTATAATGCTCCATGTGTCTGGTACAATAATTTTTATTCTCCAGTTCAGCTGATTACATCTTAACTGATAGTATCAAGAGATTCCATTTGCCTTCTGTCACACTAGTGGCTTAAATTGTTCCTGTAGCAAAACTACAAAGTATGTCTTCCTCTATTCTGGTTTCTAGTGAATTTCCAACCTCACAGTAGAAATTCAGGTTACTCCTGGTGTAATTTTTTAAGTGAGGGATTTTCAGTTTGGAGACACTTAGGAAAGCAGAGGAAATGAGATGACGATTGTGATAGCATACAGTCAGACAATGCTGTGAATGTGTGTATTCAAGTCTTTTGTGAAGGCTGGCATTCAGAAACAGCAGATGGTTGTGGCTCTGAGAGGAATAACCACATGATATAAGGCCATGTTATATTTGCACAACACCTCTGTTGCAAAGATGTATGCATGTGCAGCTTGCATGCAATTCTTCACTCTTAACAACTCTTGAGCACGGCCGCAGATACCAGTCATCATCCTGTTTCTAGAGCATTCTAAGTATTAATTTGTTCCAGCAGGCTATGCTAGATTTCTTGTGTTTTATTATTCAAGGAACAGTGAAACTTAGGAGTTAGCATTTTCCCAAGAACCGAGTCCTTTTATGTGCTTAAATGTATTTTTGTTTTATTACATTTCACACTTTGAAGAGCAATTTAATTTTTAAGGTCCAGATTTGAACCTGAGTTGGAAGATAGTTGAGCATGTGTATAATTTTATAAGTATACTCAGAAATTCTTATGACCATTTTAAGTATCATACCACATTTCATACTAATAATACAGAACAGTTTTTTCATAAAATCATAGAGTCAAAGAACAGGCCAGGTTAGAAGGGTCCTTAGGAGATCATCTGGTCTAACCTTTTCTGGGAAAGGAAGCCTAGATGAGATTATCTAGCATCCTATCCAATGGCATCTTGAAAACCTCCAGTGATGAGGACTCTACTATATCCTGTACATGTAGTAGATGTAGTACATCTACATCTACATTTTTTACATTGAAAATAGCTGACTATGTGACTAAAGAATTTATAATTTAATTCTAAATGTATTTAAAATCATCATGCCTCTAAGCATTCAAAAATAGAAATTACATTCTTTCTCTTAGGTAGGCTTTCATACAGCTTCATATCTACCATATGTGTAACTGTAGTAAAAATGATCTCAGGAGTCAAACTACCCAGACTTCCAATAGAATAAATAGAGGATTTTACATTTTTATAAAACTTTAGTAAACCATTGTCACTGCACTGATTTTAGGCATAAAAAGAACTGAGAATATATGAGATTGCAGAATATCTTTTCAGTAGGACAATCATTATGTATATTTTGATTTTCTGCAGTGTTACAGATGTACCCCTACATCTTGATTTAATCTCTTGGACAGCATGTAACTATTGTGTCTCCACTAGTTTTATTTCAGTAGATTCTGAGCTCTTCTATGTCTGAGTTAAATTTTCTCCACTGCTTCTAGGCTATTGAACTCACTGTTGGCATAGAAAAATAGTAATCTTACCATTGTAGGAATCTGCTCCATGCGGTGCATTTAAGCTTCTGTGCCTTATTAAATAGAAAAATAAAAGACAAAAATTAAAATTCATACATTTATTGCACAAAGTCTCCCTGGATTGTAGTGCTTAATGTTCTGAACAGTCCTATTAATGTCCTGTAATATTAGCAAATCTACTGAAAATCAGTGACAACTGTTATAGTAATTTGCCTACCTGATGCAGTTGACTTCAGGAGAACAAAATGTTTCACTGCTGTAGGAGCTCATGTAGGCATCATACAGTGAATAAAAGATGGAGTTGGAGGTTATGGTTTCAACTTTCAAACCTTCTACCTTCTACCTTTTCTCCCTTCAATCTGATCTCATAGATAGTTTTGTATCACTGCATGTTAAGTACCCTTAACTGTAGTATGAATACTTAAATTCCTAACTAACAAAGATACTTGTAGACATACAAGTACTAATCTGAATAGATTTCAACATTTTAGAAGACCTTCTTAAACTCACTTGATGTGAGTACTGTTTGCCTTTAAGACTTCTGTTAAAAATGAAATTCCTTTTCAATTGGACATGTTTTGTTCAATGTGACTTTAAAAAAACCTCCAGGAGTGTGGGACAATAAAACACAAAGGTTATTATTCACAAGTTTTTCATGTCAATGGAAAGAACAGCTGCAAAATGTGTAAATGGTAGCATGATGCCCCCTGCACAGCTGCAGTGTACTGAAAAAAAAGACAAATATTTTTAAGCTAATTTTTTTTATTATGGTCATTGCAGATGCTACTGTATTAGATGTAGAGTAGATACAGAGAGTACATATAGGAAAGAGAATGATTTTTCATCAGTGTCTTTAAATCTTCACATCTTTATGAAAAAATCATTCTTAAACTGATTTGTCTGTTTATTAGCATGGATGAATTGAAATTTAATTGCAATGTAGAATAGTTATTCCCCCTCCCTCAAAATGTTCAAGGCCAGATTGGCTGGGCTTTGGGCAACGCGGTCTAACGGAAGGTGTCCCTGCCTATGGCAGTAGGAGTTGGAACTAGGTGATCCTTAAGGTGCCTTCCAACACTAACCATTCTATGATTCTAAGATGCTATGATTTATTAATGAACTTCAATGGATTTTCTAGATTTCTAGCTGATTTGTCACCATCTAAACAATCTCTTTAAGTATATAATTAATGAAAATAAGTAATTACAAGAACAAATGACAAGCTGACTCTGATCTGTTGTATAAGGCTTTTTTTCATCTTGTGCATTGGTCCAGGAAAAGAAATGTGTATGTAAATTCACTGCCACCCATGCCAGTCTGTTGAATAAATAGACACTGGTACGGCAGCAAAACCTGAATCTCTCAGAAGGCACTGAACCCATTGCACATAATCATCTCAAATGTTCAGTATCCAGATTTTAGGCAGTATCTTCTTCAGAATATAAATTACATGAGCTCATAATGGTTTTCTAATAAGTGTTCTTTTCATTTCTGACTGTATTCAGTTGAGTGCAGATACTATGAAAGTGAGTAATATATTTACAGCGACATGGAGATTAAGACAACAGTAGAGATGATGAGAGTGCAGCAGCACAGGCAGGAATGAGTAAACATAAAATTCAAATACATTAATTGATTAGTTCTGAATACATTCTGTTTCTACTTGTGAAGAATGAAATGCAGCCCATCCAGGCAAAATATGGAGCAGAACAATTTAATTACAGTTCCTTTTTTTTGGCCACTCAAAATACAAAATAGGAGCAAGTGAGGAGCTGTAAGGACTGGGCATGGGAAAGATGCACAAAGTAATGAAAAATGACATTTTGGGCATATCTTCCAATCCATTGCAGAAATCATGATATTCTCATTTGTTTCTCCAAATGCTGAGGGAAACCCTTCTGATCAATATGAAGAGCAGTTGTGGGCAGTACAGTTATGTCCGGACTATGTCCTGGCTTCTAAGGGTCAAGATTTTATCAGTGCACTGTGCTCTGCTCATGCTCGGTTCCTTCCTGTGAAAACCAGAGCACAGGAAAGTGAGAGATAATGTGTGTCTAGATGGAGCAGGAACATTTGACGTGTGCATATGAGAATAAGGGCACAACAGAGCATGACCTTAGATTTAAGGACTGGAAGTCTCCCAAGTCCCACAGTATAAACATTCTCCGACAACCTATGTGCTGCTGTCAGATGGAGCCAAAAGCCTGAGTTAAAGCACACACTCTGTGGTGCTGCCTCAACTTCTGGCTTTCCAGGTTTTCAGAAATTTTTATTTGCTTGCACAGTCCACAGCAAGTGCTTCCAGGAAGACTGGTAAACATGCTGGTATAAGAATAAATTACCTAAGAATAAAAGAAGAGACATTGATTTGTTTGGTTTGTGTTCAGTTATACTCATTATTTTTTAAAATGCAAGCTTCTTTGGATGATAAATGGAATCACTTTTTATATCTTTCTACCTAGTGGCTGGATAGACACCTTCTCCATCTTAGAAATGAAGGGAATAAATAAGAAATGTGTAAAATCAAAATATGTATTTTTTAAATACATTTCAGACAGACAGGACCAGTGGAAAGTTCTCAGCAGTGTGCCAATTGCTGTCCAGCAGCATGCTGCACAGCAGGTGGTGTTTCTGCAGCTGTGAGGCTGCTTCTCCACATTTTGGTTTCCTGTGACTGTTTCACCACTACACAGATTTTTTTTCCCTACTTCCACTCTTCCAAATGACATAAAACCTTTGGCCCCCAAACCACTATACTAAGGTTACCTCTAGACTGAGCAATGATACATGCTGATGTGAATCACAGAGTGCCCATTTCCATCATTCTCCCTCACAGGGTTTTGGCCAAGGGTGGCTGGTTGCCTTCCAGCTCTTGTGCTGCATGGGTTTTCTTTCTGCAGAAGCTGATGGGGAGAAGACTTGTGTTCAGTGGTGGAGCAGGCTATGGCTGCTGTGTGCACCTAGATCTCAAAGTCTGTAAATCCAGTTAACAGGTTTGTTAGTGGGACTGTCTCTGATAAAACAATAGAGGCATATATCCAAAAGCCCCACTTTGACAAATCTTGTCTTTCTCCTCAAAATATAAAAAAATGGATCAGACTTCAATGCATGAGGCATTTAAAAATGTATTTCCATTCTTTGTATCAGTACTGCTAAATCTTGTTGTCCACTGCATTGCAGTGGCTGCTGAAATATTTTTCTCCTCTTACTTTACTCCCAGCGTACATAGCTCCCTCATGTTTATTTTTCTTCCTAAACTGTATAGTGGTACTATTAAACTTAGCAATTTACAAACAATATATTAGCTTTAGACCTACCACCAAAGGTTTTTGTTCATTTGTTGTTTTTTAAAAAAACAACGCTGTCATTTTTCCATTAAAAAGAGCATTAACTGGAGGCTTAAAAGAAAAGAAATGAGCCTGCATTGCCTCTGTGCAGTACTCCTCCTGAATGTGGTAATCCTCCTGTTAGGGGTGTTGAGTAATCTCTGTAGTTTAAAACATTCCTCCTTTTCTTAACTAGTGTCTCCATAGTATTACTTTAACTCTGCAAGCTTTTGTACAGCTGCTTTAAGAATGTCCTTAATGAAGATGGTCATTCGCTTTAGAGAATTTGTGCCAAGCCGCTGACCAAACGAATGTTCCCAGTGGGGGGCTGGTTTGCCATTTTCTGTGTTGTGTCCTGTTCTCAAGTGACATCTTGAAAGATCGCAGGTGGTTTGGCACATCCTCCTGTACTTCTGAGTTGTTTTAGCAGCATTCCTAAGGGCTCCAAAGTTTGGTGTTTTTAGGACAGCACTAGCAAAAGCAATGAAAACAAAAAAGCATGCTGAAAATAGGAACTGTGAGCAACTTCAATTGAATTTTGTCAAAGTATGAAACAAAACAAATCTCCACAATATTAGGTCACTAAGAATCAATCAAGATGCTTTTATTAGATATATGTGACCTTGGCTCTGTCTTGTCTCTCACTGTATGCATAAGACTCCTCCTTATGTTACCCTGCAGCAGAACCCTGTATTTGCAACCCTGCACTTCAGCCACCTTCCCATCCTCAGATCCCCCAGTACCTGAGGCAAGAGGGGCTTGATGGGAGATCTGCTGCAGCACAGCACAGCACAGCACAGCACACACCTGTGGCACATGGAGTTCTGCAGCAGGGGAGGGGCTGCTGCCACATCTGCAGGCAGGGGCCATGCTGCTTAGGAAACCTGTTTGTGGAAAACCTCTGCTAGAAAGCACACCACTACTCTCTGTCTCTTGTTGTATATGTATGATGTGCATGATACTAGTAATTATATAATGCATGCATGATAAACATTTCATCTTCATATTCATAAATGAAAATACATGGTTGAAGATACATGACTGAAGAGATATGGTTGGTTTTGTCTTTTAAAATAATTTGTTCTAAATGTTTTTTTAGTAAATGTATCTAATAACATTTGTCTTTTTTTCCTGATGAATTTAGAAGTGCAGTCTGTTGGTAATGCTTTAGTAGGGAAAAGGTTTGTGAAAACATGAAGATATTTCCAGCCAATTAAAGGAGGACATTTGATTAAATAAAATCAAACTTACTTGCTAAGTTTCTTTCAGATGCGGAATGACCTTGTCAGTGTGTTTTACAAAAATAGAAATTTTAATTGGACCTCTGTAATAATAAATTTAGTGTAATGGCATAATAAAGATGGACCTTTAATTCTCATTTCTTTTGTGTATAGTACTCTGTTGGCCCCTGTGGGTGAACAACATATGAATTTCTACACAGTGTTTCATAATTGCCTTCATTTTACCAGAGCAAAACAAAGTCTGTTCAAATGCTCTAGTGCTCTGATTTAATGAAATAGAAAGTACTGCATATTACCAGAAATTTGAGTAAGTTTAAGGCTGATCTAAGTGCACTTCAAAAATACTGTGCATCCTTACGCATGTTTCATCTTTCTTGTACAACAGTTCAAATATATTATTAAAAGCTAAGTGGCCTACATGTCTGTTCAGATTCATTGCTTGCTGTTTCTTCCACTTCACTGTTTCAGTTGCAAAGCTGAAGGACATCTATGTCTAAATAGAGTATGCAGCGATGAACCCAAGTGGATGCTTTTAAAAGCTGCTTTCCTTTATATGTATGACAAGCTATAGAAGTCCTATGCCATTCAGCCATTTTTATGCTTACTGAGCAGTATAATATTACAAAAGCACTGGTGAGAAGCCTGCATCTCTTTTTGCAGCCACACATCTTGCTGCTTTAGGATATCGGCAGGGTAGTTGGGTTGTCCCAGTCCCTGGATGAATTATTCAGGCTCTTGACATCAGAGGTATCTGCTAGCAGATTGGCTGGTGCTCGGATAATAAAATCTTTCCTCAGGGAAACAGTGGAGAAGGATGATGGCAGTGAGACCAGCAGAACTGCTACTCCAAATACAGCTGGCTTTGTCTGGCTGTTGCATCTCTGCAAGAATATATAAAGATGTTATCAAGGTTTGGCTTCATGTGAATTCTCCGATAAAAGCAGGTGGAAGGATTTCTGTAAGAGGCCTTAAGAGTGAAGGAAAAAAATCAGATTGTTCTTGAAAAATTCTTTCTGGCTGCGTTCTAAAGAAGCACTGCACACAAAACGAGACAGGAGTAGCAGCAGCAGTGGTGGTGGCAGTAGCAGCAGCAGCAGTGATTATGGCTCGCTGCAAAGGTGCTGGTGGCAGAAATGTTACATCGTTAAATCTGCTTCCTGGGTTCTTTCAGTCCTGGCAGGGTAAGTGGTGCAAATAAATAGCTGATGATCTTTGCAGGTGTGGAGAGCATAAGAAGCTGTATGTCACATGCATCTTGGGGGTATAGATAAGCAGTACCTCTGTGGAGAATTTACGTCAGTTCAATGAAAATAACACATTTGCTTCCAGGGAAATTTATATAAAGCATATTTATAATGGAATTTGTAAAATCAATGCACTTCTTGTGTTATGTTCAGATGTAGGAATTACAGTGGTAAAATCTTTTCCTTTGAAGCCTGTACAAAATAAGTGCTAAAAAAGGGATGGTTTACTATTAGTAGTTGCTGTTTAGCTTATAAAGAATATATTGCTCACATGTATTACCTTGAAAGAGATTATTTTAAAAGGCTATTTCTGTTGTTTGTCAATACGATTGAAACTGATTATGTCTTCTGCTGGTAAATATTTAGAAGCCAGGAGCTGCTTCTCTGATTTGCAGTTGTTGTTACAAGGCTGTTTCTTAAATCAGCAAGGTCCACTGAAACTACAAATGAGATTTTCATTCATTTCTTTGATCAGAAGTTTGACTTCTAAGGGCTTGGTTCTTTTCTTTTGGCATGCTGTTGTATCAGGGTTGCTGGGGAATTTTAAGTTACAGAGGTGTGAATGAAAGCATTGAGGGGTTGATTCTGTGCATGCTTAGTCTCCATCCCCTCTCCTACTCACAAACAATCCACTTCAAGTGTGCAAGTACTTCCATTGAAGTTAATTTGGTTACCTGTATTGTATTTGTAAGATGTAATTGCTTGTCAGAACAGAGCTGACATTGACTGTATGTCACAAGGGAAGCATCTTGCTTATGTTAGAAACCATACAGCAGGAAATCTGTTTTTCAGAATGTAGAACAATTGTCACACAAAGTCAAGACACCCCGTGCCAAAAATAGTCAGTGTCGCATGAAACATGATGCAGTATTTTGAGTGATACTTTTCATAATTTGCCTGTCAGTGCAACAGGTACATTCTGGGGATGTAATGAATGCTTGAAAAATTATTTAAGACAGCCTGCTCAATGAAATCAAAGAACAGGAAAATAAAGATTGCAAATTATTTTCTTTAAACATAAACTGTGATAATTTAGCAATAGATGCTGGAGACTATATGTACCTTTTTTTCCTCTGGTATGTCTTATATGTGAGAGATACTTTATGTGTAAAGAAAATATCCCAAATTCATAATGCACAGACACTTTTTGGGACCTCATATGTGGTCAGAGAGCCATCGTTGTCCCACTTAGGATACCATTTTGGCTGATGAATTCCTTGTGGCAATTTTTATATCTTTATGTTGTCGAGCAGCATTGCAGGGGTGTAAATGAGGAAGCTCATTATTAGTAGTAGTATACCCGACTTAGTAGTTATGTATTCCAGTAGTTTAAGAGGGATTAAAGAATATTCCCTTTTAATTTTACACATGTGAAGGAGATCAAATCACTATTCAATGCTGCACAAGTCAGTAGCAAAGGCAGTAACTAAAACTACATTTTCTATCTGTAGGTTTTGGGGACATTCATGTGTTCTTATAAAAAGTAAATATATAACAGCAATTTTATTTATTTGGATATTCCTTAGGGAAATAAAGGTGCTCATTCAGAACTGATGATATCAATAACATGATTTGTTTTTCAGTGAAATATGTATTTCCTCTTAGTTTTGAAAAAGAAATCTCCAGCATAAGTACTTGAATGTCCCTTTTGTGAATTTATTCCACGTGTCAAAGCTGATTCCCCACAAGGAAGGGACAGGATCTTGTGGATTGGTTATGGCGCTGTGATTCTTTCGTCTGCAGCCATGACCCAGGCTGCTGAAGTTGGAAGAGCTCATTCAAGGAGCTATTTTTGTCCATGCAGCTGGCAACAGTCCTTGAGGGACTATCTGAGAATAAGTGAAATTCACTATAAATCAGACAAGTGCTTCAGGATAGGACTGAGGGAGATAGGAGTACAGAAACTGCCTGAAGTAGCTAATGGCTCCTCCCTGGCAAGATCACCCAGAGGACAAATAAGCTTGATAATGCAATTTCAAATCTTTAATTCAATATTCTAAATGTTTTCAAATATACATGCTAAGAGTATTTTTTTCCTGTGTCCCTAGCTGACTTTCTGCATAAAAGAAACTTGACTGTCTGAGACATAAATTCTAGTTAAAAAGTACAGAGAAGTTCTAGGTGCTTAGACCTTGAGTAAATATAGTAAGGACTTGGAAGTTAAATTTGTCTTGGCATTCAGGTTTGAAAATGTGTCTTACTGGTTGTTGACTCATTGAGACGTAACTTTCGTGTGAAATTTTTCAAGTAGTCAAGAGTCAGAGCATTATTGTAATAATATGAAGTATTGTTATGAGTCTTTACACGCAAAATTAACTGTCTTAATAAAATACAGTGACATTTCTGGGAAATACAAAATAACATTTGTTGTCAATAGGGAATATTACTCCTCCCACATGTAAATCCAAAACTATTCAGCAATGTCTAACCAATCTGATTTCCTTTCTTTCCTTAGATGAACAAGAGTCAGTGCAGAAAAGGACTTTCACAAAATGGATCAATACCCATCTGGCTAAGGTAATATATGGCTTTGAATTTATTTATTTTTTTAATTAAACCTTTTTAGTTATGCCTATACAAGGCATAGATAAAAGTATAGAATATGACAGATTTGTCTGAGCAGAGTGGCGTGAACTTAAAAAGGGATCCCAATTAGATGTAGACCATAGATGAAGTATCTCTTTCAGCATGATAGTGGTCAGCTGTAGCAGTGTGTCAGATTGGCAGACAAACAGCCAGCTCCTTTGACCCAAACTCAAAGGTAGCACAGTAGTTGCTCTTTCAGCCAGGGGAATATTTAAAAATGCTTTCTATGGAGCATAAATATTAGACTTATTACATACAGTGTATTTGAATAAAGCTTGAGTCTGTGTTGTCTAGTTTGAGAGAGGCATCCCAAACCAGTTACAAACATAAATAGCGCTTTGTGAATTCAGTGCTGAATTAATTATCTGACCCATCTTGAGATTTATCATTGAACTATTGTCACTTCTTACCACAAACTAAAACTCCTTTTTTTGGTTTTAGCAGAATAAAGACAGTGATTTTACACACAGTGTTAAAAAATATTAAGCCAAACTGGTACCAACTTTATCTGACAACATAAGCAGTGAAATTCAATTTGCAACTTCCCAGAGTTTTTACATGGCACAGCTCTAACCATAGTTATCAGTTAGTCCAGTAAATTAAAATATTTAAACACAAGGTGCTCTTTGAAATGTGTATTTTTAAATCATGAAGACAAATTATCTTGGAAATTGAGCAAGAAATAGCGGCAACAGCATTGTTGTAGTTTCTGTGTAAGTAACTGGCTAATAATGCCCTCCAAAATGAACAGAGCAAAGCAGGAAGCCCATATAATGCTACATCATGTGATTTGATCTAATAAACTGTACTGGCATTGTAAAATTCAGCTGTAAGACAAGATTATCTCCAGGACTTCTTGCCAGTCAGTCCTCACTGGGCATGAAGTCTGTTCCCCCATTCTCTTTGAAATAACTTGGAAAAGGCTCCTGTGCACGGGGAATAAACAGGAAGAGCTAGGCATCTGGGTGCAGTTGCAGGACCATGATCTCATTCTGTTCAGGGAGACATGGAGGGATAGCTTGTGTGACCTGGATACTGTCATGGATGGTCATGTCCTTTTTAGGAAAGACAGGCCAGCAAGGAGAGTTGGAGTAGTTGCTCTTTATGTGAGAGAGCAACTGGAATGTATTGAGCTTTGCCTAAGGAGAGATGAAGATCGTGTTGAAAGCTTATGGGTATGAGTTAAGAGGCAGGCTAATATGGGTGGCACTGTTGTGGGTGTTTACTATAGGCCACCAGATCAGCAAGAGGATGCCAACGAGACCTTCTACAAACATATCACATCACATGCCTTAATGATCATGGGGGGCTTCAATCACCCTGGTATTTGCTGGAAAGGAAACACAACTAGGTGCACACAGTCCAGAAGGTTTCTGCAGTGCATTGATGATAACTTTCTGACACAGGTGCTGGGGAAGCCCATGAGGAGAGATATGCTGCTGGACTTTGTACTAGTGAACAAAGAAGTTCTAGCTGGGGACATGAAGGCTGGGGACAGCCTTGGCTGTAGTGACCTTGGGATAGAGGAGTTCGGCATCGTGCGTGGAAAAGCAGGGCGATAAGTAGGATTACAACCCTGGAATTCAGGGGAGCTGACTTCAACCTCTTCAAAGACCTATTGGAATCCCATGGGTTAGGACACTAGAAGGGAGGGGGGCCCAAGGCAGATGGTTAATATTCAAGCACCACTTCCTCCAAGCTCAAGATCAGTGCAATTTGATGAATAAAAAAATCAAGTAAAGGACTAAAGGGAACAGTATGGATCAGCAAGGAGCTTCGGGAAAAACTCAGATGAAATTAGGAAGTTTACACTCTGTAGAAAAAGGGACTGGCCACTTGGGAGGAATATAGGAACATTGTGAGAGTATGCAGGGATTCAATGAGGAAGGCTAAGGCCCTATTGGAATTAAATCTGGCAAGGGATGTCTAAGACAACAAAAAGGGCTTCTTCAAGTGCATTGTTAGGAAAAGGTAGACTAGGGAAAATTTGGGCCTGCTACTGAATGAGGTGGATACCCTGGTGATGGAGGATACAGAGAAGGTGGAGTTACTGAATGCCTTCTTTGTGTCAGTCTTTCCTGCTAAAATGAGACCTTAGTAATCCTAGTCCCTGGAGGTAAGAGAGAAAGTCTGGAGGAAGGAAGACTGGTTGAGGAGGATTGGGTTAGACATCATTGAGACAAGCTGGACATGCAGAAATCCATGGGCACTGATGGGATTCACCCATGAGTGCTGAGAGACCTGGCTGATGTTTTTGCTATGCCACTTTCCATCATTTCTGAAAGGTCATGGGGAGCAGGAAAGGTGCCTGAGGGTTGGAGGAAAGCCAGTGTCACTCCAACCTTCAAAGAGGACAAGAAGGAGGACTTAAGAAATTACAGGCCAGTCAGCCTCACTTCCATGCCTAGAAAGGTCATGGAACGGCTCATTCTTGGGGTCATCTCTAAGTATGTGGAAGAAAAGAAAGTTGTCAGGAGTAGTCAGCATGGATTCACCAAGGGGAAATCATGCTTAACTAAACAGATAGCCTCCTATGATGGTGTGACTAGCTGGGCAGATGAGGGGAGAGCAGTGGATGTTGTGTACCTTGGCTTCAGCATGGCTTTTGTCACTGTCACCCATAACATTCTTATACATAAACTCAGAAAGTGTGGTTTAGATGCATGGACAGTGAGGTTGATTGAGAACTGTCTGAAAGGCAGAGCTCAGAGGGTTGTGATCAGTGACACAGAGTCTAGTTGGAGGCCTGTACCCTTAGCAAATTTGCTGATGATGCAAAACTGGGTGGAGTGGCTGACACACCTGAAGGCTGTGCTGCCGTTCAGCGAGACTTGGACAGGCTGGAGAGTTAGGTGGAGGGGAACCTAATGAAGTTCAACAAGAGCAAGTATGGAGTCTTGCACCTTGGGAGGAATAACCCCATGCACCAGTACAGGTTAGGGGTTGATCTGGATAGAAGTTCTGTGGAGAAGGAACTGGGATTCCTGGCGGACAACCGGTTAACCATGAGCCAGTAATGTGCCCTTGTGGCCAAGGTGAGTGGTATCCTGTGGTGCATTAAGAAGTATGACCAGCAGGTCGAGGGAGGTTCTTCTCCCCCTCTACTCTCCCCTAGTGAGGGACCTGGATACCTGGAGTATTGTGTCCAGATCTGGGCTCCCCTGTTCAAGAGAAACAAGGAACTATTGGAGAGAGACAATGGATGGCTACAAAGGTCATGAGGGAACTGGAGCATCTTTGTGATGAGGAAAGTCTGAGAGACCTGGATCTGTTTAGCCTGGAGAAGAGAAGACTGAGAGGAGACCTTATCAATCCTTGTAAATACCTAAATGTCAAGAGGGTGGGGCCAGTCTCACTCTCTTTTCAGTGGTGCTTAGTGATAGGACAGGGGGTAATGGACACAAACTGGAACACAGGAATTTCCACTTAAATATAAAGAGAAATTTCTTTACTGTAAGGATGACAGAGCACTGGAACAGGCTGTCCAGAGTGGTTGTCAAGTCTCCTTCTCTGGAGACTTTCAAAACTCTCATGGACACATTCCTGTGCAACCTGCTGTAGGTGAACCTGCTTTAGCAGTGGGGTTGGACTAGATAATTGCCAGAGGTCCCTTCCAGCCCCTACCATTCTGTGATCCTCTGCAGCAAAGAACTTAAGCACTCTGTGTATGTTCCATTCATTTCAATCGAGATGGAAAGGCATTCACTATTTGCTGAAATGTTAGCAAAATGGGCTATGAACATGTGTTGGAGGAGAAAAAGAACTCTTATTTCATGTTCTTTTATTTCCTAATTTTATAATATCATGAATAATTTATCATTAATATCTGGTAGTAATTGACAAGTAGATGTACATACATGTTATTAGATATATGTATGTATTAGATATATGTATGTGTGTAATTTGCTAATAATAATGTGATAACTTGCTAATAATAACTGACTAATCCTTGGGAAAAGAAAAAGACATGTAGATATCGCAGTTAAGGACATGGTTTAGTGGTGGACTTGGTAGTGTTAGTTTTACAGTTGGAATCAATGATCTTAAAGGTCTTTTCTAACCTGAATTTGTAAATTATTCTGATTCCATGAATTGAAGTTTATGAAAGGCAGTAGGAGAGAGACACAATTTTTTTTATTCTTTCTTGCTCTTACAATAGAATGCTACCTTTTAAAAATTACTCTTCCTAACTCAAAGTTATGTTCTTTCATAAGCAGAAGACAATTAAAGGACTTGGCATTAGCTAATTATGGGACAACTCAAAGAAATATTGAGGTAAAACAGGCCCTAGCACAAGGTGTGCCCTCACTCACAGGGCAATGACCCACAAGAGTTGAACACAGAGGAAGGAGCTGCAAGTATGACCATAGAATTATAGAATGGTTTGGGTTGGAAGGAACCTTTAAAGGTCAGCTACTACAACACCCCTGCAGTGAGCAGGGACATCTTTACTAGATCAAGTAGCTCAAGCCCTGTCTAATCTGGCTTTCAGATGTTGCCAGGGACGGGGCATCCACCACCTCTCCAGACAATCTGTTCGTAAAAAATTTCTTCCTTCTAGTCTAAATCTACCCTCGTTTAGTTTAAAACCATTACCCATTTTTGGGTCACAACAGGCCCTGCTAAAAAGACCATCCTCATCTTTCTTGTAGGCCCCTTTTAAGTACTGAAAGGACACAGGTTCTCCCTGGAGGCTTCTCTTCTCCAGGCTGAAAAAACCCAAGTCTGTCAGTCTGTCCTTATAGGGAGGTGCTCTAGGTCCCTGATCATTTTTATGACCCTCCTCTGGACCCACTCTAACAGCCTCATGTCCTTTTGCTGAGGACTCCAGAACTGGACGCAGTACTCCAGATGAAGTCTCATGAAAGCAGAGTAGAAGGGCAAAATCACTTCCCTCAACCTTCTGGTCACACTTCTTTTGATGCAACCCAGGATACAGTTGGCTCTCTGGGCTGTGAGCGTACATTGCTAGCGAATGTCTGGCTTTTCATCCACTAGTACCCCGAAGTGCATCTCCTCAGGGCTGCTCTCAATCCCATCATCTCCCAGGCTGTATTGACCTCAAAGATTACCCTGACCCAGGTGCAGGACCGTACACTTGGCCTTCTTGAACCACATGAGATTTACACAGGGCCACTTCTCAACCTTGTCTAGGTCCCTCTGGGTCACATTCTGTCCCTTAGGTGTGGCACCTGCACCACTCAGTTTAGTGTCATCTGCAAACTTGCTGAGGGTGCACTCGATCCTACTATGTTGATGAAGATACTAAACAGCATTGGTCCCAGTACAGACCCCTGAGGGACACTGCTGGTCACTAGTCTCCATCTGGACATCAAGCTGTAGACCACTACCCTCTGAATGCAACCATCCAATGAGTCCATTATCCAGAACTAGCAGATTGCATAACACAGCTTTGTTTTGGGTCAGCTGTTAGCACCAGGCTGCATCTGTTCCTCTGCTGTCTCTCTCCCTAACACCAGCTGAATCAGTTCTGATTCTGACTCATAAATCTGGTGAGACTCAGCAAACTCAAAAACATTTCTTTTCTCTGCCACCCACGTGGAAAAATTGGGTCACAATATATCAAATGAATATGATCTATCTTCTGGCCTTTCAGTTTAATTTTTGTGCATCTGTGCAATTCTACTTCTAATAAGATATGCATGTGTAAGAGAGCAAGAAGTTTTCTAATTACATGCTATTTATCCATTTTTCTCTAAGGCTGTAGAACTGGACCTCCCTCCCCTCAGTCCAGCCTTCAAAGACATAGAAATAATTTGAGTATGCTTCTGAGTATCTCTTCAAAGTCTAAGTTTAAAGTAAAGAATGTTACACTAAATATGTCAAAAAGGAGGCATTGCATCCATTCAGAACAGCAATTACTTAAATGTTTTTCATTTCATTGCCTATGCTGATTTTTTAGATAGTGGATTAGGTAAGTAAAGAGGCTGAAAAAAAACATGCCTCTTTGTAAAACAACAGAGGTATACAACTTCTATCGCCTTTGTCATCTTTGGTGAAAGTGCTGGGAAACCGTATTTTCAAAGATTTGATGCACAGACTGTAAATTGGTTTAATGCCATCAAATAACATCTTTGTTCTCAGATGTAGGGATAACTTCACTGTTTGTACTCGCCGAAGTATTGTAAGATCACCAAATAGAGTAAACAACAAATACATACTGAAAGAAATTATTATTCATTTTGCATTTCCATTTAAAAAAATGCACACATCAACAAACAAAAGCACAGGATGGATATCAAATAAAACTAAGAGAATGAGTGACCATTTAAAAATTATATTTATGCAATATTTTCATAAAGCTGACTTAAACCTGGGCATTAAACCTCACATTAAGGCTTTTCAAATCACAAAATCCTACATTTCATAGCAAAGAAAGGAAGAAAAAGGAATTAATATATAAAACTTACAGCTCTCATACACATTGCTGGCAAGCCATGGTAGTTTGTTCTTAGAATGTGACTTGGTCTTCATGTAAGAATTTCACCAGTTTTCAGCAAAGAACCAAGTAATTCTGTGTCTTTCTGTCTTTTTCAAATGAGAAAACAGACACTCCCGGTATCTTAGTTACTGACCCAGGAAAAATTTAAACTAATGTCCACTTGAACTGCATGATGAGGAAAATCTGACTGGTAGTTTCTAGCTCCAGCAGCCACCATACGTTTTCACTAGTATAGCCTGTAACCTCTAACATTAATCAGTGAACGTAACATTAGTGTGACCAAACTTATAATGTAAAACTCATGTGCTTAAGGATTTAGGAATTAAATTGGGGCACAGGAGTGGGATAGCTATTACAGAGTAACTCTGAGATTTCATATTCGCCTTCCTCTTTCCATATGCCTCTCCCTGCAGAGACAAATTCAGGAGTTATTCAGATTTGTTCCTGTTTGTGCATGTGATAGGTTTTTGCACATTTTTTTTGCAGTTTTTGAAGCATTATTTGAAAGTTAATGTAGCAAAGGAAGTTTCCAATGTTTGCATTGACATTCATTATGATGTATATACTGTTGTTTGTATAGGGTGATTTGTTCCTTAGAGAAGTACAGGGTGTGAGGAAAAGATGCCTGTAGCAAAGATACAAATGAGAAATTAAATTCAAGAAAAAATGTTGGAGTCAAGGAGCAAAGCTTAGAAAATATTTGATGGTTCCACATCTGAGGTTTGGAGTTTGCAAAAATTATTTTACTGTGTCAGAAAAGGAATGTCTAGAGATTGCAAGTCTATTATAAATCTCTTTTGTTGAGTCTTATCAGTCAAATGCTTTCTGTATGTGTGTTCAGTTCTTTAAATCATTCTGAATAGTTGCTGAACACTGAGGTATATTACATAGGTTTTTAAAAGCAACAAGTTTAAGAAAAACATTTCCTCATAAGTTCCCATTTATGATCAATTCTAAATTCAGTTATTTAAATTAATATTTAATAAGTGAAACATCTAGTTCATTAACTTTTAAGATTCATTCCCAATTATTTCATATTCCTCCTACATAGCACATGAATTTACTTGTACTGAGTGTGCCTCCCTCTTTGTGACATGACTGTTCCTGAATGTCATTGCCACTATAAACTACACTACTGTAACTGCATATATGGCAATAAATGAGTGTTTAATCAAATATGTACAATGCAGTATGGAGTGTATAATTAGTATTGTTTTTTTTATTTTTCTTTCTTCAAGAGGCTTACAAAGAATACAGTCAAATAATAAAGCTCCTGAAATCTTCCTGTAGACCTGACAAGCTGTAGATTTAATGTCCATCTTTTTTGACTTTGTCCAAGTATATTCTGCATTACCCCAAAGAATTTTGTTCAAGAAGTTTATAAATAACTGTGCTGGTTTAAACCACTTTTATTGT